>NC_141044.1:3442500-3507500 GCF_052040795.2 Danio rerio
CACACACACACACACACACTTAAGCCCGCGCAACAGGGAGAGCTCGCGCTGAGCGGAGCAGAAAAACGGAAAAAAAAAGAAGCACTTTTCCGACGGTCCCTTACTGAGAGCTCTTCTCAGCGCGAGCTCTCCCGGCTAAACACATATTTCGAGGGCTTAAACGAAGCAGTGCTCGTAATGTCGAGCGGAAAAAAAGAACGACAGCTGTGAAACATAACCAGCTTTGTCTTTCTGTAGGAAACACACTTTAGATCTTTTTAGGGTAAGAGTTTTTTGAGTTATTGCTGTCTATAACTGAATGTGTGTCAGGAACATCGAAAACAAAACCAACTGAACCGCGCTCATTTCTGGCGCCCCCCTGGATATACAGCACCCTTAGCATTTGCCTATGGTGCCTATGCCACGGGCCGGCCCTGAGTTGCCTGAGTGTTGTAAATACTCGCGCTCACCTCCCTCACGACAGAGTGCATAGGAGATAAATGACGTCAGTATATAATAACCGGTTATGATTATTACTGAACCGATACAGAAATGTCCGTGTCTGCATCACGGTGCACCGAAGAAACAATTAATTTTGACACCCCTAGTAAATAGCAAAGTAATTTTTATTTTTGGGTGAACTATCCCTTTAAGCAGCCAAAGCGGTATAAATACACACAAAAGGAACAATGACGACAGCCGATTAGAGATCCTTGTCCTCAAAATCCCAGTCAGAGGAACATTAGAGTCTGATAAATCAAACAGCACGTTTTGAGAAGCATTCCAGACTGATTTTACACTCAAGAAGAAAGTGAAAAATTCTCTCACAAGGGGAAGATTAAGCGATTCGGGATGAGCATGGTAAATCACTCCAATTTAACTGTCCAGCATCCACAATTTCATGAGGTCTTGTGGGTTACGCCTCCAGGTCTTTATAAGCAGTGAGAGACATGGGAATTTGGCTGTGATTTGTGATCTTACAGGGAACAGCTGAAGTAAAAAAAAGTTGTGATTCATTGTAAAGCACAAGAAATGCCATTGAAATGTTGACACAATGCAAAAACTTGCATGAACTGTATGAAGAGCACCAACATACTGTAAAGGCGTGTTCACACCAAGCATGATAATGATAAATATCAATCTGGAATTAAAACAGCAGCAAAGATCAGGCCACAGCTATAACAATAAATACATATAGAACCATCGGGCTCTATTTTAAACATCTAAGCACATGGTGAGGATCCACATTTGCTATTTTAAGTGGAAAAATAGTCTGCGAACTCAGCGCGTTGTCTGAAAGGGTTGTCCTCATTTTCTTAAGGAGTTATGGGTGTAACATGCATTAAACCAATTAGAGTGTCATCTCCCCTGCCCTTTAAGAGCAAATTGTGTTTGGACCAAGCAGATTCGCTGTATACATGGTGGATTTTGTAAGCAGAAAAGCTGAACGCTAGCAAGCAGGCATGCATGTGCGCAAGATTATAGAGCAGGGGTTCTCAAACTTCATCCTGGAGGTCCGGTGTCCTGCAGATTTTAGCTCCAATTTGCTTCAACACACATGCAAGGATGTTACTAAAAAGCCTTGTAAAAGCTTGATTAGTTAACCCAGGTGTGTCTGATTGGGGTTGGAGCTATAAACTGCAGGACACCGGACCTCCAGGACCGAGATTGTGTACCACAATAACAGACCATCTACAGAAAAGGCAGATTTCACCAAAGCTTCCTGAGGTGAAGAGGGCATGGGAGGAGGTAGCCTTTTATATTTATGTTTAGAATAACAATCTTTTACATTTCAAGCCTTTAATTTTTCATATTTAAAGATATTTCTGTGCTGCTGCGCATCACTGTGTATGTGATAGGCAATGTGTTAAAGAACAGAAAATTAACTGTGCTCCTTGTGCCGTATAATAAGGTCCAAGATCATAGGGATCACTTTCAGAACGATTTTTTCCCAGCTAACAAATAATAAACAACTGGCAGCCAGTTAGAATCCTTTTAAATATAAAGGGCTCTCAAAATTTAAAGCTACAGACAACATTGTGGAGAAGCTGATTGACGTAAAGCCCTCGTTTCAAATATTATTTAAAAGTAATGACCATCTAGAAAACAAGTGGTTATATCATGAATGATAACAATTCATGAAAGTTACGCAAGTTAGACTAGAAAATTGAAGTATACAAATTTATACCTCAGGTATCCGGTGCTAGTTTCAGCATCTTTGTGTTCGATGCTTTTAATATGCAGACGAAAATTATGTGTTTTTATTCCACTAAACTACTACAATCGCTAAATTTTTTGATTAGATTATTACATTTTTTAATAAAAACTCACTGGTTAGTAGTGCATTGAGGACACCTGCTGTTTATAAAGGGGTAATGCAGACTGAAAAAGCATAAACTAAAAATAACCAGATCGTTAATGTTCATCAGTGTGGACGCAAACATATTTTACGTTATATTTATAGTTTGCCAAACTTTTTTGCATGCAGATAGATGTTATAATTTAACGTTTAAACTTTCATTTAAAAGCAGACATTTCTGACAGTTCTAAAAAGCATTAAATCCAGATGCATCTGGTGGTAAAATATTATATACACACTCTTAATCAAAGAAATGCATGGTAGTTTGACCAAAACTGGCGTCTTTATATAGCAGCATTGACAGAGCGGCTATACAGAAATGCTGATTTCCCTTTCCTTATCAAGTGTGACTTGACTGCAGGATTTATGGGAGCCTGACACGTGAAAGCAATCACCAGAGCAGCCAGCGTGGTGACAGTGCCCATCCGCTTCAGATTAGCGTGGCTGCAGAACAATTTTCAAGTCAAGAGTGGCTTCCTTTATGAGCGCGATTAAAAAAGGAAGAGAAAAAAATCAGACAGTAAAGTAAATTAGCCTTTTCATAAGGACCATACGACTGAAAACATTAGGGTTTATGGGTTAAAAGCAGGCCAGATTTAGAATAGCATAACGGTGTCTACAGTACAGAGTTAAGCTGAGTTTTAACATATTTAACTGGAGACGTAAAATGTAATGAAGAACACATTGGCTTTTTGTTCCTCCAATTATGCAAACTTACAACGTTTCTCTGTTCATTCACGTCATGGACTGCATTAGTTTACATCTGCAGTTCTCGGCAGGCCGCATCCTGCTGTCAGCATTAAATTTGTGGCATGCGTTACGCTTAATACAACCTATTTTTACAGCCCAGGATCTGGAAATATGTGCTTCAGCCTACATTTTTTGGCGAAACATAAAATATGTTACTCCGGGTACATTTCAATCCACGTTTCAGATGAGAGATCCACTAGAGGGTGCTGTCTACATTTCTGACAATCTGAAATCTTACATAGGGTACATTTAGTTATACGTTTCATGCACACGTACTTCTTGTGCAAGTCTAAAAGAAGGTATAGGTCACCTGACCAGTAAACCACTGACCTAAACCCAATCAATAGCCTTTTCAAAAGCAGACGTAAGAGAAAAGCGCACTCAAAACACATAGTTTACCTTGATTTTACATTGCTTTTAGGTTTTTTGTGGAAGCGTGCTTCAACGGAGTCTAACCCAAGCATTCTGCAGCACAGGTACAACACCATACAAAGTAAGCTCAAAAATCAAAGACAGCATAAAGGCCCCGATATACTTCAAATAAAATGGAAGAAAGCAAAAACTAATTTGCCATTTATATACGCATGTGTGTGTGTGTGTGTGCAGAATAAAGCATACAATTCATCTAGTTCAGGGGTGTCCAAACTCGGTCCTGGAGGGCCAGTGTCAAGACTTTAGCTCTCCAAGCCTAATCAAACACACCTGAAGCAGCTAATCGAGCTCTTACTGGACATACTAGAAACTTTCTGGCAGGTGTGTTGAAGCAAGTTGTACCTAAACTCAGCAGGACAGACACCAGCCCTCCAGGACTGAGTTTGGACATCCCTGATCTAGTTTTATTCTTTTGATAAAATGCAGAAATTGAACTCTTATGTTTATATTTAGTGATACCTTAAATGGGTAAACCACTAAAAAACTATCAAAATGTTCTTGGCAATTTAATGAATTAGTAAATTCTCAGTAAAACTGGAAACACTGTGCAAATAAAAGACCATTAATGCAAACTATTTTTTTGGCCTTTGCATTTACAGTACTATGATTTATATGAACTTTAACCTTTTTGCCTCTGAGTTTAAGCATGCCTGGTGTGATACCTTGTGTACGTGTTATAAATGATAAAATAACAAACACACATCTAAAAACATGACGGGAATGAAGATGCAATAACATTTACTTTTGGCTATAAAGTTTTCTGGGGCAAAATTATTGGTCCACTAGGGGGCATTAGTAAATTTCCGAGGCAGCAACTATTTACTATTAATTATTTAATTATTTATTTATAATAAATGTATTTATTTTTATATAATAATAATTTTAAGCTTTATTAAGCATATTAAAATGCCCCCCCATCGCCCCAAAAAACTTTTTTCAATCATTAATTTTTAACCCCTAATTTAGTTTTCTGAAATGTAAAGAAATGTATATTATTTAAATAAAAAAATCTTAACTACAGAATTCAGAAGTAATATTACTTGCTGTTTCAGTAATGCTTTATTATAAATAACAATTTCTTCTGTTCTCTTCTCTTTATTAACTAGTGTCTTATTTCCTGCCTATTTTTTAAACATTTCCTGTTCATTGTTACGTATACATGACATATTCTGCATGATCTTATTCTACATCTCTAATCCTACCCAATACCTAAACCCATCTACTACCTTAATGACTATTAATATTTTTCAATCTATAAAAGTCGTTGTCAGTGGTTTATTAAGAGTGGGAATTGTACCCTAACATAAAGTTTGTACACAGTTTCAACAAAAAAATGAAATCAAGCCGCTTTGTCATAATTAAAGCAGAAATCTAAAAATAGTATAAGGTTGATGCTTTGGCATCTTGTGAATACTGTGCACACCTGTTATAGAGCAATAGATGAGCCGCGGCGCCACTTTCCTCAACTCCTCGTACCCAAGTCCCATCTCACCCAGCTTCCCGGGCAAATAATTCTCCAGCAGAACGTCACACATTTTGGCAAGCTGACAAAAAAAGACAATGAAGTGAGACAGGCAAGGTGTGCAAAACAAAATAAATCAAACAACAGAACATCATGTAATGTATTTAGATCAAGGGATACAATTCATATATCACAGAAAAGCTACAAATGTTATTAAATGAAAGCAAATTACCTTAATGCAGGTGTTTACTTTAAGATTACAAATTTACAATATTTTATTTTTTTGTGATAATAGGATGTGACATATGAATTTATTATTTGTATACATTTACAACTTTGGGGGAGATTACTTTGAAGACCACTTCAAAATCCTCACCTTCGCTGGATATATTAAAAGCAAAATACAATACAATAATAAAAGAGAATAAATAGTTTTCTTCCTGATTTCAAATAAAAATATTTCATTCATTCATTTTTTTATTTTTACTTATTTATTTAAGACAAAAGTTGGTCAGAATAATAAATATTTTTAGTATTTTTGTGATTAAAAAAAGTTATTTTGCTAAATACTGATCTAAAGCAAACCAAGGGTATTCTGTTGTCTAAAAATATTATAAACATGTCTCATAAAAAAACAAATAATAATAATAATAATAATAATTAATAATAATAAAAATAAATAAATAAATATACAAAAGTCTTATTATTATCCAAGTTTATATTCATACTGGACATTATTTCTGTTTAGTATGAGACTTTTGTCTAAGCAAAGTCAGATCGTACTGTCCTAATGAAATAATTTTAAATCAAGGCATGATCAGATTTTATTGTGGTTTTTATTGTGGTCAAGTGTAATCTAGAGGCCTTTGTCTCTTATATTAGCCACTTCTGATACCAAATGATCAACTAGAAGTCAGGTGATTATTTGTTGTTCCTAATACTTGGATAGGTGGCAAGACTTTTGTAAGGTAGTGTATAAACAGGCAAGGTGAGCAAAACAAAATAAATCGAACAACAACAAAACAAAATGTGTAATGTATTTACCTCAGTTACAACTTTGATCCCCTTTGGATCTTTAAGGTTAACAGCAATGCTCTGCAATTATATAAAAAGACATCATGAACAGGAAGGGGAACCCAACTGCATTTTTCCAAGATACTAGTATTCAGCTTAAAGTGACATTTAAAGGCTTAACTGGGTCTATCAGGTTAATTAGGCAAGTCATTGTATAACAGTGGTTTGTTCTGTAGACAATTAAAAAAACAACATTGCTTAAGGGGGCTAATAATTTTAACCTAAAAAAATTAAAAACTGCTTTTATTCTAGCTCCATTAAAACAAATAAGACTTTCTCCAGAAGAAAAAATATTATAGGAAATACTGTGAAAAATTCCTGAATCTGTTAAACATTTGCCAAAAAATTAAAAAAGAAAAAAAAACATCACAAGAGGGCTAATAATAATAATTGTTTTGACTTCAACTGTATAAATACAGCATTTAACAAAAACAAGGATTATACCTTTTTGTTCCTGTTCACACTGAGAAAATAAGCACTCTCTTCACCCAGAAATGGAGGACCCCAAGCTCTCGTGTCATCTCCGGAGCCTGTCACACATTCAGAGATCAGAAACACACACTGCAAGAGCTAAACAAAGAATCAGTTCTACATGACGTGAAGCATTTAATATGATGAATATCATTACAGTGTGAGCATTTAACATGAAAATAGCATTATCAACCTCAAAATATTTGCTCTAGTGGCACGCTTAGTCAAACGATGAATTGATGTATATGTGTGCTAAATTAATATATGAACTTTGAGGGCACAGTGCTAAATCTCTTTCACTACATTCAACAGGTAAGCAAAGATGATTTTCTTCCTTCCTTCATAGATAGATAGATAGATAGATAGATAGATAGATAGATAGATAGATAGATAGATAGATAGATAGATAGATAGATAGATAGATAGATAGATAGATAGATAGATAGATAGATAGATAGATAGATAGATAGATAGATAGATAGATAGATAGATAGACAAATAGAGCAAATTAGCCTAAATGCAGGTGTCTTCTGTAATGTTACAGTCTTTCAATTTTTGTGATAATAAAATGTGACATATGTATTTATTTTTTATTTACTATAGTGGCAGATTACTCTAAAGACCACCACAAAATTCTCAGTTTCTCTGGATATACTACAAGTAAAATAAAATGAAATAATATAAAATAAAATTTCTTCCTATTTAAAAAAAAATGAATTTATTTATGTATTTACTTATTTAGGAAAAATTAGTCAGAATAACAAATGTTTTCAGTATTTTTGTAATTGAAAAACAGATTTTCCAAACAAATAACAAATAGTAATAATTATTAATAATAATAATAAACAATATATTTATATGTAGACAGACAGACAGACTAAATAAAATAGAATAAAATAAATTTAAATAAATAAATAAATGTGAGCAAAAATACTAGCATATTTTGGGAATGACAACCTCCTCTAAAGCTTAAGCTCTAGGCATAACAGTTATATGTGACATTAAAATTAGAATTGTTATTGTATAAACATTGAAAGTAAATTAGCCTAAATGCAGATGTCTACTTTAATAAAATAGAAAGTTTTCTACCTGATTTGAAATGAAAAAGAATATTGAAATCATGTATTTAATTATTTATTTTAGTTGAAAAGGTTAAAGTATAAAACTATAATAAAAGTTTTCAGTTTTTTTGTGATTGAAAAACAGTTAGTCCACCAAATTCTGATTTGATTCTGAAGTAAATCATGGTTATTGTGGCGTCAAAAAATATTACAAATAAAATAAATAAAAATACATTTAATAACTTTACCACAATGTTGCACATACCTGGTCGCTCAACCTTAATCACTTCTGCTCCTAAATCTCCCAATATCATAGTAGCAAAAGGTCCAGCCAAAACTCTGCATGAATACCATAAAGCAAAAAAAAAATATATATATATAAATATTCACTATCAAATAACATATTTTTTCTATATTTAATGGCCAATTTGATATGAATGAGGGACTCCTGCCTTGTCAGATCTAAGACTTTAACGCCATCTAGTGGTCTGATCCGACCTTCACCTGCATTCAAGGAGAAATTAATTTAGTGTAAAGTAATATTTACACCCTTAACAATCATTTAACCAATTTCAATTGTATTCTGAGAAATTATTTTATTTAAATCTAAGATACAACTATATAATAATCCCATTTAAAAACAGCACCAAAGCTAAATTCATCACTTGGATCAATGTTCAACTTGATTATATGATTAACAAAACACTGAAATCATACGTTATCTGACTTGTCAAAGGGCAAATGGGTTAACAAGTAACTTCTTAATCCTTTAAGAATTCAGTAAGAAACTAAATTTACTTGTTTATTCTATATATTTAAGTTATATACTGCATATGCGTGTGTGTGTTTGTGTGTATACGTATAAAAGATAATCAAACAGGTGTGCAGTCACAACATCTTGCTAATTGCTAAATATCATCTAACGTTATTGTCTCCTATGGAAAACAACAATGTCTCCATCAACGTATGTCATCAACTGAAGTGCTAAAATGCCAAAGTAAGCAGTTGTACACCCGTTTTTCGAGTATTAAAACATTCCTGCACACTGATGATACTGTATTATTATCATCATCATCATCAGTCCGCACTCGTGTCGTGTGCGCGTGCACTGTTAGCGGGATAATGGACAGTTGAAAACATGCTACCTTGCAGCTTTGCAGTGAATGGTCGTCTTACATTCACACAGTTCGTCTTATTCGCTTGTAGAAACTGTGATGTTTTGCTTAGATGAGATAAAACTCTGATAACAGCGCTTCCCGACATGTTGACTCAAGGTTTACGCAAGCGACGTCAGTTTAAGCCGCGCCCCCTCTGCGCGTTCACAAGAGTCTTTGCAGATTTTTTTTTTTCATATTCGCACAGCGGGTTAGCTCGAAGAAAATATTTGGTTCGACATATTTGACAGCTTATAAACTGTTGTTAATGACTGAAATAAAAATAAAATAAATGACATGAGTTTTATTTTCCTTCGGCCGATTTTGCGTTTGAAAATTAGGATGGATTTTTTCTTTCATAATATGCATTTTTGTTCTGTCTGTTTTGATTGCTGTAACCTGATATACTAATGGAAATCCACCATAAAAATCTGGAGGAAAAATTAATCCGAATCACCGATAATCGTAAACGCCTGATTGGGTAGTAGTTATGACTCATTATCATACTTCCCCGGTTCAGTGATTACATTTAGAATTGCAAACATGTCATGTATTACAAAATATCTAAAATATTTATGTTTAAATATACAAATGAGGCATGTTAATGGTTATAATGAATTATACTGATAATAATAATAATAATAATATCTTATTATTTATTAAAACGATATTATTATTATTATTATTATTATTATTATTATTATTATTATTATTATTATTTTAAAAGACATGCACACACTTTCTTACATTTATAGCACAAAAATCTCATCATTACATCCAGTTCAAAATTGTTGTTTCTTTGGACCCATTAAAGAGACAGTTATGGGAATACTTAAAATTTAGATAGAAAATATTGCACAAAGACAGAAGAATAATGACAATCATAATGTTCACTGTTAAATAGATGATAATGTTGTATTATAACTGAAATCTACAAAAAAATAAAACAGCTAAAATGCGATACAGGAAACTGCTAGAATTGTATTTGGAGTGTTTTTTTCCATTAGTCTGAAGTCTAAAAGCCTAAAATCATTGCACTGACAAGTGCATCAAAAAACTTGCAGTATCTCGCGATAATATAGTCTAATATGATATATTCAATTATATTTAATTACATTTTATTTAATTAATTTTATTTATTATATTATTATTTATTTATTGAGGTGGCGCAGTGGGTAGCATGTTCGCTTCACAGTAAGAACGTCACTGGTTCGAGCCTCGGCTGGGTCAGTTGACATTTCTCTGTAAAGTTTGCATGTTCTCGCTGTGTGGGTTTCTTTCGGGTGCTCCGGTTTCCCCCACAGTCCAAACACATGCGCTATTGGTGAAATAAATAAACTTAGCTGTAGTGTACAATATCTGTGTAAATGAGAGTGTTTGGGTGTTTCCCAGTAATGGGTTGCAACTGGAAGGGCATCCACTGTGTAAAGCATACGCTGGATAAGTTGGTGGTTCCCCCTGAATGTGGCGACCCCTGATGAATAAAGGGACTAAGCCGAAGGAAAATGAATGAATGAATGAATATCAAATGCAGATTTATTATATTACAATACAGCGCTCTGCATAAGTTTACCCCTCACAGATCAATATTTTAAATTCATATTTTCAATATGAAGCTATACAATATTATATCTGTGCTTATATATTAGATTAGTCAAAACCCAAATCTGGAGCTTATCTATCAGAATTACTTACGTTAACAGTCCAAAAACAAGTACAGCCAAATTTGAGTTATAGAAAACTATTAAATACACATTTTAAAAAGAGGAAAAATCAAGAGAAGCAAAAAAAAAAAAAAGAAAAAAAAATGTAGTTTGTAATTTATTTGCAATGTTTTACTTGAATTGAATTGTTTATCTTTTAACTTCTAAATTTGTTTGTTTGGTGAGTCTGGTGACTACAATATTATTTTAATAAATATATCTGTTTAATAAATCTGTTTTGTTAAAATGCAAATGTCAAAACACATAGCCTATATTCACTGAGAAATGGAGAAAAATATTCATTTCCTAAATGAAGTGTACTCAATTATGCTGAGCACTGTATATCTTATTACAGCACAAATCCATATAGTGTCTTTTTCTGGTTTACAAAAAGACGTCATGACAGCCTTTATCTACATGTAATACAAAGTTTTTGTCAGTAAATAAATACCTTAACGCCAATAAATTTAGTAATTTTATAGTCAATCAAAATCAAAACTACTCTGACCAGCAGGGGGCAGAGGCGACCAATACAGCTCTATTCTATTCTATTCTATTCTATTCTATTCTATTCTATTCTATTCTATTCTATTCTATTCTATTCTAAAGCTTTGGTGACTCAATATTTTCTGCATTTTTTATGTTACAGTTATTATATAATGTATTTATATAATGTTTTTAAAACAGAAAGACAGTCCTAATATCTTCTGCAACTAAAGGATTACTAGTAAAGTGCAGTGTATATCTGTTCACTATTTTAGAACAGCAAATCTATTCAACATACAAGCAACCACGCTATATTAATTAGCTAATGCATAATGCACCGTGAACATCAAAAAAAATACTAGCTATACATGTTTTTAATAGAATATTCCAATGTATATTAGTTATTAATACATTAAATACATGCACACAGTTTATAAAAGTATTTAAACAACCTAAAAGTATGTTCTTCCCTTTCCACTTATTATAAATTACACCTTGGGTCTTGTAAATCTGTCAACTACCCAAAAACAGACACATATGTAAAGCCACACCCCTAAAACTATGTCATGAACCAATCACGGTCGTGTCCGCGGAGGCTTTCTGGTCACGTGATTGCTGGCAGTATATATAGCCACAGTCTGGGCTGGTATAAATGAACTGCAGTAAGGGAAACAGAGCCTCTTTGAGTGAAGTGACACTGCTGCTCTGACAAATATCAAGCATGGCAGGTATGTGGAAATTAATACGCTTTCTCAGTCTAGGTTGCATCATCTGTAAATTGAAGATAATAATATTATTATTAATAAAAATAATAATAATAATAATAATAATAATAATAATAATGATGATGATGATGATGATGATGATGATGATGATAATGGATGTATTTGCACATTGAGCTTTTTGATTTACGTAAATATAACACTCAAAAGGGTAACACTTTATTTTGATGGTCCATTTGAGTATTACTAGACTGTCTGCTTCATATCTGCTGATTCTGCTCCTTCTACAGACATGTCAACTTACACTAACCCCAACCCCAATCTAACAGTCTACATGTAATCCAATGAGAATTATTCGGCATGCAGATGCAATATAAATTAAATTCAACAAACGGACCATCAAAATAAAGTGTGACCCTAAAAAGTTTTAGGAACTGTGCATGTGTATTTCATTGCTTATTATCATATATCTGTACCATAGTAAGTTGTGTAATATTTTGTACTGGCATGGTTCTCCTCCTTTAGTTTTTTAATAGCAATATATTTGTCACAAATTGGACTGTAGAGTTTTAACAATTATCTGAAGAGAACAAACTGTTGTTTATTATTTTGTATGTGGTTCAACTGAATCAGACTGACTTGAGTTACCTCAACGATTCATTGAAGCGAGAATCATTTTTAAAGTGTTTGACTCGGGGAACAGAGTTGAGGACTCGATGCATAACAGGTTTAATTTTAATAGACCATTTTCATTAATTACAATTTGTGTTAAAACTCATTCGAATGAGAGATATGAAATAGTTTGTTTATTGCAAATTCAAGCAATGCTTGTTTCTGAAATGCTTCATTTTGCGAGCTGAATCATGGCTAGGACTCAAATATGATTCACTACAGTCATTTTAATAAAACCGTTGTTAAAAATGTAACAACGTGAGTGTACTTTAATATTGTGGAGGATATGTTTCTCTAAGAAAAATGGGGTAAAAGAATGACTAAATCATTGTAAACAGTTGTTTGAAACGAATAGCTTAAAGGAATCGATTCTTGAGATCAAAAAATCTTATTTTTATATCCTATAACGTTAAATACATTTATGATGCCAACTTGTGGTCTCCTCACAGACATGTACACTTACATGTGTTGTTGTAGGGAAGTATGCCATGAAGTTTTGGTCTAAATCTTGACATCATGACTGAAGGGATTTAAAGGAATAGTTCTCCCAAAAATAAAAATTGCGTCATTATTTACTCACCCTTGACTTGTTTTAATATTTTATGAATTTCTTTCTTCTGTTAAACACATAAGGAGATATTTTAAAGCAAGCACTTTTATTTATAATAAAGCACTTCATTATCTGCCCAAACAGTTTGGTATAATGAACACTTGTTGTGTGTATTGCCTCTTTATGTTGAATCACTGAATGCCACCTCAATTGAAAGCCGATTATGACAGAAGCATCTGCTATATGACTAAATGTACAAATAAAATAAAATAAAAATAATAAAAATAAACTAATAAAAAAATATAAAAAATTTAATTAAAATAAATAATTAAAATAAACAAATAAATAAAACACAATAAAAATATAAAGTAAATAATGAAAATAAAATACAATAAAAATAATAAAAAATATTAAAACTAAATAAAAATAATTAAAAATATTAAAATAAAATAAAACAATAAAAAAGAAATAATAAAAAATAAAATACAATAAAGATACAAAATAAATAAATAAAATACAATAAAAATAATAAAAGGTAAATAATTAAAATAAAATAAAAATATTTAAACATTAAAAATAAAATAAAATAAATAAATTACATAAAATACAATGAATACAAAAATAATAAAAATAAATAAATAAAAAATAAATAAAACATTTTAAAAAATAAAGAAAGAAAGAAATTAAATTAAATGCAAAAATATAAAAATATAATAAAATCAATAAAAAATAATTAAATTAAAATAATTAATAAACAAACAAACAAATAAATAAATAAATAGATAAATAAATAAAGAAAATAAAATACATTGAAAATACAAATTGGAATAATAATTAAAATAAAGTAAATAAAAAATCCAGTACATTTAATTTAAATAAATAATATTAATTACTAAAAACCTTCTGATTTATTTAGCAGATCAGGCTTTTGTCACTTTGGCCACCAATGACAGCTATGCGAGAGGAGCGATGGTGCTGGGAAAATCCCTCAAGAACCACAAGACTTCCAAAAAGCTGGTGGTGCTCATTGGACCTCACGTATCGGATCAGTCAAGGTAAAACATGTTCATCTAACCCACCATATTCTGTCGCAAACTTGTTTGATCTCCAACAGAAAACAGAATTTTTTAATTCTGTAGGGCGGTGCTGCATAACATCTACGATGAGGTCCGGCTAGTGGACGTGTTGGACAGTGGAGACGCAGCCCATTTGGCCATGATGAAGAGACCTGATCTGGGTGTCACTTTCACTAAGCTGCACTGCTGGACTCTCACGCACTACTCCAAATGTGTGTTCATGGATGCAGACACACTGGTGAGTGTTATATAGTGGGATTTCCAAGCAGATTTCAAGGCAGCTGGTTAACAGAGTTCAAGTTGTGCCTTGTCAAAACATGCATGAAATATTTATAATGCGGTTAGTCCGTGTGGTTTGCAGTGTCATTTGAATTACATTGTGCCTGATTGGATGTGTGAATCTATGCACTTTGCATTATGTTTAGCTTGTTGGGACTCCAAAATGATGCTTATGCGCATGCATTCAATGCAGATTTTTGTAAATCCTCACATGACACATACAGTTCCCAGCATGAATAAGAAAAATTTATAGTTTTGATAAGTTTATAAACTAGTGCATTTTTAAAAGAAATAATTGCATTTATAAAATTGTTTTACCCATAAACCAATAAAGCAGATTGGGTGATGGGCATTATCAGTATTGGGCAAGCTACTTGACAAATGCAGTGAGCTATTAGCTACTCTACATAAAATGTAGCTTAACTACACTAAAGCTACCCCCTGGGAAACGTAACAAGCTAAGCTAAAAGCTACATGGCAAAAGTAGCTTAGCTACATCTAAGCTATTTTTACAATTTTCATTTTTAAATCGAAGCAACTTAAATCCAAGTCAATCATATCTTAGAGATAAAACTGTCAATGAAACATATGAGGCAGAATAGTTCAGTTCAGTTATTTACTGTAAATAATATGCTGTACTAAACAGAAACACATTATAGTATATAACAGCTAAAACAAAAAATCCAATAAAAGCAGGTGTTACACATTTAAAACACTATAGTCATATATAGTAAATGGAAATATTTTGATAATAAATAAATATATTTGCCAGAGGTGGCAGTAATGCACCAAAAAGTTTGTTGTCGAACACCGTAAAACAGGAAGAAGAAGGAATCATCCTTCTCCCTATCATATGGATTTACTTCCATCGGCTAAACACCAGCCTCACAGCTCAGTGAATGTCGGTGCCGTCACTTATTGATCCACGATCTGTAAATGTAGCTTGTGTGGACGCTACTTGACTAATAAAATAGCTTCGCTACTGAAAAGCTATTTGATTTAGAAAGTAGCGACGCTACAGCCACGCTACTGAGAAATGTAGTTAAGCTAGTAGCGTCACTACTTATATCGACGCTCCTGCCCAACACTGGGCATTATGTATACTAATTTGTGGGCTCTGTATATCTGATGCAGAATCTAAATGCAGTAATATTGTGAACTATTTAAAGCATTGTTCATAAATGTTTATATGTTATTATTATTATTTATAATTTATTCATGACTTTTCAGCAGCATTACTCCAGTCGTTAGTGTTATATGATCCTTGAGAAATCATTCTAATATTTTGATTAGCTGCTTAAAAGGAGAGTTCACCAAAAAATGAAAATGATGCTATCATTGAATCATCATACAACTCCTTGTTCCTAATGTGTATGAGGTTTTTCTTCTTCTGTTGAACACACAGAAGATATATTGAAGAAAGTTAAAAAAGAAACAGGCATTGACTTTCATGGTTTGTGTTCGGCAGAAGAAAGAAAATTCATAAAGGTTTAGAAGCACTTGAGGGAGAGTGAATAGTGATGACATTTTCATTTTTGGGTGAACTATTCCTTTAAGAATCATTTCTGATTATAAAGTTCGGAGAACAGTGGTGCAGCTGAATATTTCTGTGGAAACCACAATATTATTTCAGTATTCTTTAATGAAGAACTGGATTTATTTGATTTGATCTGTATTTATTAGAACATGATTTATTTGTTTTATAAAAATTTACTCCAAACTAGTGCTGAACAATATATCATTTGAGCATCGATATCGCAAAGTGTGTATCTGCAATAGTCACACTGCAGGGTTAGATTATTTATAAAAAGTTAAAACAAAGATATTATTTACACCATGTACATGTTTTTTACATTTGATTGTTCAATTTCTGTACATTTATACTGTTAGACTCCCAGGAAATCCATAAAGCACTGTTAATTTGTTTATTTTTGCTTGTAATCTAGTATAATGTATGCAGATGCACTGCATAGAAAAAGACTTGATTATCCCACAAGCAATAAACATTAATGAAATCTTTCCACATAGAGTAACTCAAATCATCTGATCAAATTATATATATCACGGCAAAACAAAATATCCAAATGCTATATATTTCCAGTACAGTGCAGCCCTACTCCAAACATTTGTACATTAGAATATCGTACTACAGTTAATTATAATAATTAAATAAAAAATCTAACTATAGTAATTACAGTTAGTACAAATCTAGTAAACATTTGCTGTTGGCTGTAGGTGGTATCAAACATTGATGAGCTGTTTGACAGAGAGGAACTGTCTGCAGCGCCGGACCCCGGCTGGCCCGACTGCTTCAACTCTGGTGTGTTTGTGTTTCGTCCATCCAATGAAACCTACGGCAAACTTCTGCAGTACTGCACACAACACGGCAGCTTTGATGGTAAGTACAGTGAAGCAATGCAGTCATTCCTTTTTAGGTGAATCAGAAGCACCATGACACCCCTCCTTCAAAATAGTATTGTAATTATTTTTTACTTCAAGTATGTGCCCTGCCTAACTAAATCCATCACTAGATTAACAACCACACTGAGGTATGGATAAAGTACATTTAGGAGGTTGTTGTATCAAGGTGCGTTCACACGAGAGGCAGATCAATCGCCAAGCGCAAGGCATTTACATGTTAAGTCAATGCAAAGACACGAAAAGACATCCTGCAGAGCACATTGCATGAATGAGGCGGCGCGAATGACAGGATTCGCATGAATGAAACGGCATGGAGTGTCTTGATGATTAACGTGCTAATCATCGCTCCATTTGGAAAATCTGAACTTTAGCAGACATTTGCACCGCATTAACCAATTTAGGAGCTTGCTCTTGTAGGAGCGAGATTATATTATAGATGACATAGTGCCTGTTGTTGGTGTCCCGAGGGGAATCCTCCAGTCGACACCGGACAACAGCTCATCCAACTGAGCTCCACTCAGTCTGAAGCACCACTGAAAGCCTCCATCATCCAGGTACAGTTTCTGGAAGAGCTGATGAACTCAAAGAGCTGGGTGCACCTCTGAAAGGATCTAGTACAGGGTTTTTCAAAGTCTAAGACAGTGGGCCTCCCTTTTGACACAACTTATCCATTGGCGCCCCCCTCGATCCAAACACGCACGCACGCACAAACACACACACATATACATATACATATATATATATATATATATATATATATACACATATATATATATATATATATATATATATATATATATATATATATATATATATATATATATATATATGTACATACAGTATATATATAAAGACACAGACAGATGTCAGACTGTTTACTCATTTTTATCATCATTTGCATGAAAGTGCAATTATTTACAGAGTAATAAGTATTTTAATATAAAGTTTTTAAAACTAGGGTGATGGTTCAATATGAATAGAACAGATCCAAGAACTGTCCATCCCAGTCAAAACAGTCGAAGTTTAGTGGGTCTCATGCTGTCATTAGCCAAAATATCTTTACAAACCACACATAAAGGTCGTGGTTCATCAGCAGGTCCTGTCCACGTAAATCCTAAACTCAAATACTGATCATCATATCGTCCTCTTTTGGGTTTAAGCCCTGAACTTGAAGGCTTTGAATCAGGGGGTCTCAGAAACCGATCCATTGTATTAGCAGGCATTTACCTGTATTGGCGGGCTTACCAAACAGAAGCGAATTCACAGCTATGGCCTTCTGGGTAAAAAAGGTTTTCTTATTTTAGACGTATTATTTTTTTTTGCTTTGTTTAATTAAAATGTTTAAAAATAATAAAAATACATATAATAATTAAACTTAATAATTATATTTTTATTATATAATATTTTTTTCCCGCGCCTCCCCTGACATGCTCTGGCGCCCCCCTGGGGAGGCGCGCCTCACACTTTGAAAACCCCTGATCTAGTAGAATGAATCTACACTGTTTTTCAGCTTTCCTAAAGCACTTAAAGCAAGCAAGAAGGTTTTGAGCCTCGGGCTGGGTTAGTAGGCATTTCTGTGTGGAGTATGCATGTTCTTACCGTGTTCACATGGGTTTCCTCCGGGTGCTCCGGTTCCCCCACAGTCCAAACACCAATAGTTTGGGTTGTTTGTTTGTAGTACTCATTTTACGACTCACCTAGAGTTAAGAAGTTGAGTTTTACCATTTTTGAATGCATTCAGTTGATCTCCAGGTCTGACAGAAACATTAATTAACTTAGCTTAGCATAAAATATTAAATCAGATTAGACCATTAGCATCTCTCTCAAATGACCAAATAGAGTTTGGTTGACTCTTCTGTAGTTAAATTTTAAAACTGAAAATTGAAAAAAAAATGAAAGGTTGCTATTTTATAGTGTTTCTTGTAATGATATTATCTAGTTAATGTATTTTATTATAATATACTATCATTGTGCCTGCTGCAGCCATGGTACAGCAGCGAAGTTCATTGATTATTGCACCAGAATGAGAGTATAGATCCTGGACATATCAGAAAACAGCAACTTTTCATTTTCCATCACTCTTAGTGCACGATGTAACTACAGAAGTGTCAATCTTTAAACTAGAAAATTATCAAAACTGTTTTTTTAATTTATTTTTTTATTGAGCGATATGCTAATGGTCTAATCCAATTCAATGATCTATGCTAAGCTAATGTAAAAGTTCTCCAGCCAGATCTGGGGATCATTTAATCATTCATTCATTCATTTTCTTTTCGGCTTAGTCCCTTTATTCATGAGGCGTCGCCACAGTGGAAAGAACCGCCAACTTATCCAGCATATGTTTTACGCAGCAAATACCCTGACAGCTGCAACCCAGTACTGGAAAACACCCATACACTCTCACATTCACACACATACACTACGGACAATTAAGTTTACCCAAGTCACCTTTAGCGCATGTCTTTGGACTTGTGGGAGAAACCGGAGCACCCGGAGGAAACCCATGCCTACACGGGGAGAACATGCAAACTCCACACAGAAATGCCAACTGGCCCAGCTGAGGCTCGAACTAGCGACCTTCTTGCTGTGAGGCAAAATCGCTACCCACAGCGCCACCACATTCCTTCATTTTCCTTCACTTTAGTCTCTATTTCAGAGTTCGCCACAGTGTAATGAACCGACAACTATTCCAGCATTCCAGCACAGTTTTACACAGTTTTACACAGTTTTACACACCACACTCTTATGGTGTGGTAATTTGGAACCTGTAGATCAGCTAAAAGAATTTACAAATGATACGTCTCCATTATTTAACGTAAAAAAAAAAATAAGCCTATTTCCAAAAAAAAAAAAAGGCTGAGTGTTCCTTTAACATTAACCCTGCAGCACAAACATCTCTGCATATAATAACACACCAGCAGTTTGACATGTGCTCATTTCACACACCCTGTCCGCATAATTAAGTCGCTCTTACTTGTTTGCATCACAAAATGACTTCAAGTGAAAAAGCCCAGCAGATCCTCACGAGTATTGCCCAACACAGCTGGTTCATAAACCCGGAGAGAGGAATCTGGCACAGGCGCTCTCAGCAAACAAAAGCCCTTTCAAGGCAACCCTCTTTTTCCCTTTTCTTTAGGAGCCAAAGGGCATTTTTCTGCAGCCACCTCTTGGCGAAGATGCTCGTTACGCAACATTTTATGGCTTTTAGTAATTTGGTAAAACAGGGAATGAGCATGCATGTTTCTATTCTGCCCACAAAAAGTGCAGGGCGAGTAATTGTTTGCACATGCCAGATTGCATGAGAGGGTGATTTGCAGATTTATAATGTTTTGGTGTTAACGTTTTGAACGCGTTTGCAGCTCACCAACACAGTGAATCCATTATTATTGAGCCTGGCTGACATTTTTAGTGAGACCATAGAGGAACCAATTAGATTGCCGTGTTGTGAGGGTGGACTGCTGAAACTAATTGACACGGCTTACATTATGGAGACTGGCTGCTTTTCAAAAGCCTTTTGTTATCCCGCGGCTCTCGTAATTAAGCTCTCTGCTTATCGCAGGCTGTTTAAGCGCTACACTTCTCATCAGTCTATTTTGGTTCATGGTGGTTTTGAAGTGACCAGTGGTCATCTTCTGACCATCATCTGCTCTGTTTAATGACGCGTCAGATCTCTTATGGTGTGGTAATTTGGAATGATTGCTTTATTTTTAGCTGGACGGTTTGTCACAACAGAGATTGCTTGAACTCTTCTTGACTGTTGTCATGTTGTTTCTTTTGGTGTTATTTGCTTAGTGAAACTGAAAGGGAAGAATTGTAGAATATAAAAGGACAATCAGAATGACAATCAGAGTGTATTTCTGTATAAAAGATGACAGCGATGAGTGTTATTTGTTTGATTGCTATAGTTCAGTGCCTCCCACAGGTTTGAAATTGGGATGGTAGCCGGATTAAAACACCATTTACCCACATCAAATGAATAGATAACTATATCCGACAAACAATATATAATGAAACTTTTATCAATAATTTTATTTATTATACACAGTTTCTTTTCAATGGGTTAAAGTAAAAAAAGGACATCCACAATTTCTCCTACTTTTATTCTATTCAGGAGCCATGTGCACCCACTGACAGATCAAATCTGCTCCTCTCTTTCTTTCAAGTTCAAAGAAAATTGCCTTTGTAATATATAACATCATGAAATTAATTAAAAAATCAACAAACAAGAAATAAATGACAGAAAAAAACAGACCATATCTCTAAAAATTATCATAAATAATTCTCCTCTTCGAGTAAATAGTAAAGTTTTTCTGAGTCATTTAGATAAAAAAATATATACATTTAATGTTTCTCTCGCTCTCGTGACACTGCAGTCAGTTGTGAAGCCAAGCAAAAGTAGGCTTAAGTAAAAAGGTAATGTAAAAGCACAGACAAGCTTTAGAAAGCAAAAGTATAAGTTGAATCCTGGACATTTTATGAGATTTATAACCCGGTCGGAAGAAAGTCCCAAAAAGGCGCACCTCTGTGAGTTTGCAGAGCTTGTGAGACTGTGGGAGTGTTGACAAGTCATGCGCACACAGAATGAAACAGGTAACCAATAGAAGATTTTCCACTACTTAATCAATCGTGAATGTTTGGTTATTGGGAAGATACAAGAAATGCAAAGGATGTTAACAACGGTAAAAAAAAAAAAAAAAGAAGAAATCACTAAATATTATTGGGCGGCCGCTAATAAAACTGGGTGGCCCGCCCAAGTAAAGTCTATGCGTGGGAAGCACTGCTTACTGTAATTAATTTACTTATATTCTGAAAAAGAGATTACTTAACAGTCTTATGAACACCCCCTACAAGTAACGCACTGCCATAAAACCTTTATAATCATGACATGACACCTAACGAAAATTAATGAGATTTTATGCAAGCTTATGTCATTAAAGTCCATGTGAACCAGAAGTTCTCCTCTCTCCTATGCACTTCTGACTAAAATGGAATATTGAGTAGGGGGTGGGGCTTTTTTTGCAAATCATTCCTTTTTAGCAAACTAATGGTAAGAGGGGCGTGGCTAAGAATATAAGCCGTCAAAGTGATGTCAACAGAGAAGTAACGCCGCCACTCCAAACAAATGGTCCAATATTGATTGAAGATCACCAAAACACAAGTTTTTTCAGTGGATTAACTTAAATAATAACAATGTGCACTGAAAGATGTTAATAAGCAAAATAATCATTGTGGGCAGAATTACAATTTCAATACTCCACTGTTTAGAGCAAGGTAGGGCCCCAAACTGATACTGTTCAGGGCCCCGGGATGTACAGGGCTGGCCCTGATCGGCTGGGTGGGTGTTGAGTTACATGTCTTTGGACAAATATGATGATGTTACACTTGTCCTGAGAGTCAACACTCCCAAAGAGCATCTCATGCTTGCAAAAGCCACTGCATGCTCGTTGCGTTTTTTTTACTGAGGTGCAAATTTTTAATTATATAAGACAGAATTTGCTGTGGTAGGAAAAGCCACTGTGGACCTTTTGTTTTTCTTTTTGATATTAGAAAGGGATGAGTTTGTTGTCATCCGCTGTGTAAAAACTTGCTGGATAAGTTGGCGGTTCATTCCACTGTGGCGACCCCGGATTAATAAAGGGACTAAGCCGACAAGAATGAATAAATGAAAAAAATTAGTTTGTTGTCTTTAACTCCCGGACATCTCTGAGTTTATGCAGTTACATAAGTTTATTTCTCATCTTTGGACTGGAAACTTAGCTATCAACAAACAAGAGTGTTTCAAGAGTGTTTCTGCATCAGAAAAAGAAACCGAGCAAATCACTTCCAGTCCTCGTTGGCCGCTCAGACACCAGGCATCCCAAAAACAAAGCATCAGTTTGTTCACCCATACCTGCAGGTTTCAAAGTATCCGTGCACCAGTGAATCGAACAGGCATCCCTCCATTTCCTCCATTATTACAGCTCTGCGGACCCGAGGCCGTCACATGCTCTCGTTCTCATCCTCTGCCAATGTAAACCAGCGAGGGAGCGTTCGCATTCCTGCAGCATTCAGATCATCCTCTCAAAATGAGCTCAGAGATGTTTGTAGAGCCCCATGCAGAAGTAAAGCCCCGCAGGAGCATCTGAATTCTGTTTCTGGGCTCCTGAGGGCACACCCAGATTAAATGACGGCGGGTTGGTTTAACTGGTATACCGGCATGCTTTGTGAACACATTATTCTGGTCAATCTGTTAAAGGTACGTAGAGTTATTAAGTGCGCTCGGCTGGCAGGGACTACATTTCTTCATTTCCTCATAGCGTGCGCAGATGTTGATGTGTTTCAGAGCAGAGGATGGCAGTGAATTATAAGAGCAGTCCAAACAGAGGTCACTTTCAAACATGCCGCTTTCTGTTGACCGAGGGCAGAAAATTCATGTCCTCCACTCAAAGATGATCCAAATCGTTTAGAGGAGCTTTAAAGGACACTTATGACGAAAATCATATTTAATGAGCTGTTTGGACAGAACTGTGTGTAGGTATAGTGTGTCCACAGTCATATTAGGGTGATATAAAGACAATATGGTTTCCGCTACATTCATTCTTCCATGACAGGGTGCCACACCAAAATTCATCCCGCCATTACAGCTCCTCGTTCAAATCATTCAGTCATTGTTGTTGTTGTTTTTTAATAGCGGGTTATAAATGGCACCAAAACGCATTAAAATGTAAGTGAATTATAACAGCGCAAGCTTTTCTGTTACCGCAGCAGTGCTGTGCGTTATTTGCTTAACCCTGACTGACAGGTGCGTGATGCATGAGGCCAGCAAACACGATGTAGCTTTCAGTTAAGATGAACACAGTTTCCATAATTATACTTTATTTATAAAGGTCTGAGGCTCTGCATACAAAGACTTTATCTTGCTGGAGTTTATTTATTAGTATGTTTGATAATTTATGTAGTTTGTTTATATGTTGTTTTAATTACCTAATAAACAACACAAAAACCTATTAAATCATTCATTTATTACAGCTTAGTGCCTTCATTAATCTTGGGGGCACCACAGCAGATTGAACCGCCAACCTATCCAGCACGTTCCACATAGCAGATGCCCTTCAGTCTGCAACCCATCACTGGGAAACATCCACACACACCCATACACTACAGACAATTTAGATGACACCCACGCGAACATGGGAGAACATGCAAACTCCACACAGAAACAACAAATGACATAGCCGGGGCTTAAACCAGCATCCTTTTTGCTGTGAGGCGAACCTGCTACCCATTGCGCCACCGTGCAGCCCTAATTATTACTTCATTATTTTATTTTATTATTTATTTATTTTAATTATTTTCATTTAGTTATTTATACATTAATTTTATTTGTTTTTTTTCACTTGTTTTCATTGTCTTTTGTCATTTAAATTATTATTTGTTTTTTTCTAGAATTGATTATTGCATTCTTAAATATTTAAAGTAAAAAAAAAAATCCACTTATTCCTTTGATTATTGACATTATTGTATAATTGTTTGTCCCCCAGGAGGGGACCAAGGAGTTCTGAATGGCTTCTTCAGCGACTGGGCAACAGCCGACATCACAAAACACCTTCCCTTCATCTACAACATGAGCAGCATCGCCATCTACACCTACCTTCCTGCTTTCAAACAGTATGTGTGACTGTACCAGTCTTACTGAGGTCTCAGGCTTGTTAAAAACTTTGCACTAATAAAACATTAAAAAGATGGCTCAGTGGTCATCTCACAGCAAGAAGGTTGCTGGTTCAAGTCCCGGCTGAGATTATGCTCTTTTCAAAAGATACAAATGCCTTTGTGTCAGCATAGTGGCAGAGTCAAAAACAAGACTAATGTCCTATGCTAATGAGGGAGAGATGGGCACTAATGGGCGGAGCTATCCCCCTCTGATGACACGTACAAAGAGAGAATGTCAATCAAAGAGTTTCTGCAGTGTTTCCATCAAGCGTGATTATAAAAAAATAATTAAATTAATACATTTTTGCCATTATAAGCTGCTTATATTCACAGACATTACTGTGTTTAAACCACTTATAAAAATGAGCTTGCATAATAGGCCGCTTTTAACATTTCTATAAGCCTGAGTGTGACTTGTCCACTTCTCCAGCAGCCCTGAGTCTCCACATGCCTCTGTCTATATCACTGATGCTGGCATGTGTTGGCCTTCAGGACGGTACAGTAAGAAGATCCACACATCAGTCACATGAAGACTAATGCCCTAACATCAGGTTACAGAGGCAGAGGAAAGAGAAGTGAGACACACTAAATCACCTGACACACTCGCGCTAATGCGAACATGTTTTCAACTGCCAGCAAAAGTTTGAGTGTTGTCAGCTCAGTTTTACACCATATTTTTAAATGCACGTGGCTGGTTTTAACCCACAGAAAAGGTTAAAAAGTCAGAGGAGGTTTTAATTTGTCCAATTCTGTATGGGGTTTTTTTGCTCCCATTTTTCATGAGCTGAAAAAGACTCTGAAAATATTGTTTACCATTTGTCTAAATGTCTAAATCGGTGTTAGTGAGCATTTCTTCTTTGCCAAAATAATACATCCACCTCAAAGCAGTGCCATATCAAGATGCTGATTAGACAGCATGATTATTGCCGTCAGTATATACATACGGATATATATATATATATATATATATATATATATATATATATATATATATATATATATATATGGCATGGCACTTCTCGTAAAGAGCAGGGGTGTAACCCCGGTGTCCTGGCCAAAGTCCCTCAATCGGCCCTTACGATTATGGCCTCCCAATCATCCCCTTCCACTGAATTGGCTCTATCACTGTGACTTCACACCACCAATAGCTGGTGTGTGGTGAGCGCACTGGCGCCGTTGTCCTGTGGCAGCCATCACATCATCCAAATGAATGCTGCACACTGGTGGTGGTGTGGAGAAACCCCCCCTCATGATTGTGAAGCGCTTTGGGTGTATGGCCATACACAATAAATGCGCTATATAAATAGACATTACATTACATTACATATTGCACAGGGGTGGTTTAGGCTGGCCACACTAAGGGTCTCTCACTATTAGAGATGCAACGATTGTATATTTTGGTAGTGCGGTTCAAATCTGAGAAATAATCACGGTTATCACGATTAATATGCATTCATTACTTTCAAAACACTACTAGTTTAGAAAATCATATAAAAACTCCTTATATTTAAAGTGCTATTTATTGCTCCTCAGTAACCAAACAATACAGTACAAAATAATAAAAAACAATAGTGCATTTTTTACATTTAAATACATGTAATAGTTTTACACTGAAAATAAATAACAGAACAATGATTAAATAAATCAACAAATAAATAGAATTTGTCTAATGTAAATCTATTGCAAGTATTTAATCATGTATTTTAATACACGATTTAAGTATTTAATCTCTTTTAAAGAGGACAAATATGTGTCCACAAATATGGATACAGTGTGGACGTGATATGTGAACGGCCCTTTATAGCCTGAGCTATAGTTTATAGCTTGAGCCATAGCTAATCCAGTGTGTGTGTGTGTGTGTGTGTGTGTGTGTGTGTGTGTGTGTGTGTGTGTGTGTGTGTATTAGCCTATGTGTACAAGGACCTTTAAACTAGCACACCGTTGGCATGACTTTGTTTAGTTTCATCAGTTTTGTTCCATGCAAAAACACGGTGTTGAGAAGCCTTTACGATAAATTAACCATGACGAATTAAAGTGCAATTAATAGTGAAATCCGTTAATCGTTGCATCCTTACTCTCTATGCTATCCAAACCATGTCTAGGAGAGTTTCCCAGTTTGTTTGACAAGTGTGAGTGCTTCTAATCAGACTCAGGCACGATTCAGTTGGCCGGCCCTGGCCCGGTTGGAAGAAGAGTGCCAGAGCATGGTTCACTTGGGCTTTGGCGCGGTACGCTTCTAGTGTGAGAGCAAAGCGCGCCTGAGCCCGAAACTGAAGATGCAACGTCACTTTTAAGGGACTGTTTCATATGGATTTAATCATTCTTACTTTTAAAGGAACGTGGACTGTCATAGTTTTAAGACTTAAACCCCTCACTGCATGACAGCTGCACCTTCAGCAAACCTCCTAACTCCTGCAGCACGATGACTTATGATTATTTAAGAGCGTCAAAAAGTGGCTGATCTGTTCAGCGAAATATTTGACTGCGTGTCACCGCATCCCAAATGACTAAAACAATATAACTTAAGCAATGTCTACTGTAAGCGTGCTCAGGTTCGGAAGGCAAAATGCAGTATGTCCATAAGGCTGGACCACATGCCAGAGTGTGTGTGTGGTCACATGATGTGCGTTTTCAGCGTTGTAGTGTGGACAGAGATCTTCTCAGAAACACTAGGTGACACGCCAGTGTGGATGTGGATCATTATCATTCAAAAACGCTGTTTTAAAACTAAAACGTATTAATGTAAACGGGACCTAACATCTGCAGGGTTATGATCAAGCATAGGCTGAGTAAATAATAACATTAATTTGGGTGTACTATCCCTTTAATACGACCAGCTTAAAAACAGGGCTGGTTTTTCTGTCAACAGATATGGTGCAAATGCGAAAGTCGTGCACTTCCTGGGCCAGATGAAGCCATGGAGTTACACATACAACCCGAGTCAGAGGAGACTGAAGGGGGACATGCAGGGGTCATTAGACCCCAGTTTCCTGCTGGAGTGGTGGGCTTTATACAGCGGTGAGGTGGTGCCACTGCTGATGGGAGAATATGGAGACCAACCCTTCTACTCCGGCTGCGAGGTCAGACACACACACACACAGAAAGATAGAGTGAGTGAGTGAGTGAGTGAGTGAGCGAGTGAGTGAGCGAGCATGGTATATTTTCATGTGGGTTGTTTTATCACTGACAGCTTGTGTATATTTTATGTCGTGTATTAAAATAGCATTTGAGAAATATGAAAAAAAATGCAATTATTAATTTCGTAAATCATCTGGATGACTATGGTGATACCTGTTAGATGTATTTACTTTATTTTACCATACTCACTTGCGCATTTTAAAAACCACTGTGTCAGCTTGACCTTCATCTTGTGATTGCAGAGATTATTTCAAGCTGTAGCCTATACAACTTTTTTTGTAATTACCACTTTTTATGAATTTCCGTATGTTCAAAAAAGCAAAGCAAACATTAAAACAATTCCTTGAAAGCTTGGGCTAGTTTGCACATCATGATTTTGCCAAGTACGATGTGATCCTGGATTAACATATATCTAAACCCAAACAAAACTGTCTCTTCTGCGGTATATCAGTTTTAATATTCAATAATAGCCTTTATAAAAGTATGACGTACAATGTATACAATATAGGAAATTACGACAAGCAATCAGTCAAATATGTAGAATCAGTGTACGTAGTCACATTGATATATTAACTTATCTTTGTGCTCAGCCAAAACACGTTACCTGAAACAAGTGATAGATTCAAAAGACCAAAGAGGAATATGTCATTAGATAGAGACAGGAAGAATTAAATATCACATTTAACAACTACAGTAAGACGCGATCCAGCGGTGGATCCTTGCTGAACTGTCCAACGTGTGCTGCTCTCACCTGGGGAGATGTGCTCAAAGCTCCCGCTGCCTGCCTTGAGCTCAGATGTGCGCATAAGGCTGCACCACATGCCAGTAGATCAGCAGTTTCTGAAATACTCAGACCAGCTGGCACCAACAACCATGCTACGTTCAAAGTCACTTAAGTCCCCTTTCTTCCCCATGTCTACATGCCTAAATGCATTGAGTTGCTGCCATATGATTGGCCGACTAGAAATTTGCATTAACGAGCACTTGTACCTAATAAAGTGGCCGGTGCATGTATATGTAAATGCAGGAACAGGTCCTAATTGGTGAAATCAGGTTGCCGGGGCTATTTTCCTCCAAGTCCCATTAATTCCTGAACCACTGCTGTAAAATTAACAGAAGCCAGACATTTTCTCAACTAATAAATACTTATAGTCATCTTTTAACAGCATAAGACAAGGATCTAAATCAAAGTGTAACTTTAATTATATTTTATGGTTATTTTTTTAAAGTTTAAGCTACATGTTTCCAGAAGTTGGATTTGACCAGAGAGACCCCAAAACATATGCATGAAAGCATCATTGGAATTATTGTTGCACAGACTGCAATTAGGATTTGGTTTCATCAGATATATCGCTTATATGCACTCCTAAAAGGTACAGGAGCTGTCACTGGGGCAGTATCTTTTCAAAAAGTTACATATTTGTACCTAAAGGATCCATAATAGTACTTCAAAGGTACTTTTTAGGTACATTTGGGTACTAACATGCACCTTTGAGGTACCATTGTGGACTTGAATATGTACCTTTTGAAGAGGTACTGCCCCAGTGACAGCTCCTGTACCTTTATTTCTGAGAGTGTGGGGTGGAATACATCGTGTGTGCAATTTCAAAATGGATAAGAATGTGCGAGGGGTTTTGGAGGTAAGGCAGATTATTTGACCAGACTGTACGAACTTTCTTTTAAATGACCGTCTGAATGTTAATGTGGCCTGTGTTGTGTTCAGGAGGATGTAGCGGAGAGCACTCATGTTCAGCCGATCATGTCTTCAGCCGAGCGAAAGCAGAAATGGGAACAGGGTCAGGCCGACTACATGGGAATAGACTCTTTTGACAACATTCAGAAAAAGCTGGATGTTTTCCTGAAATGATAAAATAAAAAATGTGAACACAGAGATCTGAAAAGGTGTTCAGCTATGCAAGACGCCAACTCCTCACTGTCTGCTTCATTCACTTTACCTTCGAAAAGCCATTTCAAATGTGAACTCTAGTGTTTTTACTCATTTCTAAAGGGAGTTTTGGGAAGTGTCAGTTTTCTCTTTCTTAAGCAAGTTTGAACATTTTAAAGCTTTATTTAAAGTCATTTCTGGACATATACTGACACCTGCTGGTGTGGATGCATGGTTATGCAATAGAAATCTTTTTTTCTATTACTGATGCCATTGTAAAAGTTCCCCATTCACATGATCAAATATATCAATTATTAAAAGGGGTAATCAATGTACCAAGCTGTTACTTAAAGTATTCAGCTGGCACATGTGGTGTTATGACTACTGATGTGACAAAAATATTCATCTCATGGGAGTTTACAAGCCTTTAAGTATAATAGTCATTTTAGTGAGAAAAAATTTATTTAGAGCACATGTTGCCAGTCCTAGAACATTTAAACAACCTTTACATTTTACCGAAAAACTATACAAGAGGGGTTATGTTTTTAATTCTGTCTTAAATGGCAAAAAAATGGCTTTTTCTCTTCTTCAATTTGTGCCTTAGTGTTTTACATTTTAAAGACATGATGCTTTTAAATGTCAGCCTTATCTTGGTTTTCATTGTTTAATTAATTTCTGTCTCTGGTTTACAGGTGTTGTTAGCTGCCAGCACTTTCTTCTTATTTTTTATATCTTTATATTTTTTTCTTTTTGTTTTTTTTGCATCTGTTTTCCATTATTTGGTGTTACAGGGCCCTTGTCCCCCTCCAGCTACAAAATAAAGCCTTTAAAATACATTGTTTAATCCCTTTTTTAATTTTGCATTTCTATGTTATAGATAGATAGACAGACAGATAGATAGACAGATTAAAGAAGGGATGAATGGAGTTAAGTTATAGTTTAAAAAAAGATGATCTGATCCAATATGCTTTTAGCTTAAAGAAAAATAAAGACATGGATCAAGACTAGTAAACTACCAATGTACAGTTTTTAAACGCTTTATGAGAGAAAAACAACACTATTCTGATAATCTTAAATTCATAAATGGGTTCACAGCGACGTTTAGTGGTTATTGATGAAACTACATCTTAAAAAAAAATCAAACCAGTTTGTCAAATTGACAAGTGTTTATTTTGCCATTTTTATTGTCTCTTTATTCTTTATACACCATTAGACAGGTAATTTATGTACACATCATTTTAATAAGCCACTTAAACAGGCTTATTTCAACAAATGCTTGTTTAATCTTAACTCAATAAATGCATGATTAACAGTATTCTTGCATAAATGGCGATGTATACACTATTATTATTTTTAGTGCGTGGCAATGATTAATCGCATCCAAAATATAATATAATATAATATAATATAATATATAATAAATAAATATAATAAATAATAAATATAATATATTTCAATATGTGTGCGTTATATATTTATTGTGTACAGTTGAAGTCTGAATTATTAGCCCCCCTGTTTTATTTTGTTCCCCAATTTCTGTTTAACAGAGAGATGTTTCCAACACATTTCTAAACATAATAGTTTTAATAACTCATTTCTAATATTTGATCTTTGCCACGATGACAGCAAATAATATTTGACTGGATATTTTCAAGACACTGCTACAAAGCTTAAAGTGACATTTAAAGGCTTAACTAGGTAATCAGCAGGGGTGTAGCGACCGGAGGGGACGGGGAGGTACGTCCCCTGCACTTTTAGAGACAGACCATTTAGAAACAAGTGATGGTAACTAGTCAAGTTATTGTATAACAATGGTTTGTTCTGTAGAATATCGAAAAAAATATATAGGTTAAAGGGGCTAATAATATTGACCTTAAAATGGTTCATAAAAAAATAAAAACTGCTTTTATTTTAGCTGAAATAAACAAATCAGACTTTCTCCAGAAGAAAATATATTATCAGACATACTGTGAAAATTTCCTTGCTCTGTTAAACATCATTTGGGAAATATTTAAAAAAAGAAGAAAAAATCAATCAAAGGGAGGCTAATAATTCTGACTTCAACTGTATATGTAATACATAAAACAAAACTATATAACCATATATATATGTGTGTGTGTGTGTGTGTGTGTGTGTGTGTGTGTGTGTGTGTGTGTGTGTGTGTGTGTATACATTCTACTCGAAACATACATTTTCACTTATAGAAATGTGACAGGGCCTGACCTTTAAGCTTGCCGTCCTCAAATAATCATACACAAACAAGGATAAAATCAAACAATTCAATGAAAGAACGCATCCTTGATCACTGTCAGTTTCTCCATCAAATGATGTCACTTCCGAGTCATAGCCTTAAAGATGTATTGCACACATTTTATGTTAAATTTAATGCAAATGTGACATTTATTATATATGTGTAGTATTTTTTGTATAATTTATTTATAATTTCAAGTTTTTTTATCTTTTGATGTGAATTATAACAACTTAAACTTGTTATTTCTAAAGTTTTTTTTTCTAAATATTAAGCATAACAAAACTATTAAAGCTGTAGATTCAATTGGGCTGAGGACAAGGACAATGGCAGGGTTTGCAAATTGGAGAAACAAACAGAAATCTGAGAACCAAACAGTACTCATAGACATCAACCATTAGTCCAATTTAGACATTTCTAATAATAAAACGTATATTTCATTTAAATAATAATTATTTAAATAAAATAAATATATAAAAATTTAAAACAAACTTTTTTTTCAATTATATGCATTTATATAATAAATATACACACTACACACGTTAAAAGGAAACTTGTATTTTGAATGCGATTAATCTTTGACCAGCACTAATTATTTTATTTTGACTATAAATATTTGTTATATAAAGTGTTCAGAGCTGTATAAAACAATTCTAGTGGCATTCGTCCTTTCTAATAAGTAACTGGTCTGTAATTAGCATATATTTGCATAATTCATGAGTCGTAGCCCGTATAGCCCCGCCTCCGCCAGAGTTGTCAACAGTTCAAGATGGCCTCGCTGCCGATGGTGAGAGTGGCGCTGCTCGTCGCTTTCTCGGTGTTTTTGACGCTCGTGTTAGGATTCGGTTTGCCGTCGGTCCTCAACTGGATCGCCCGGTGCTGCGGCTTCCCGGAGGCGAGTGTCACCGAGTGCATCGTGTTCGTGTACGCGCTCTTCGTGCTGTACGTGGCCGTGCCTCGACTCCCCCGTGGGACGGTCAAGGTAAAGTACAGTATGAACAACTGTAACTACTGTATGCATGACAGTAAACTTATGTTATTATAACTGTATGTGGCAGGGTTGTGCAGGGTGTGTGTGGTGTGGTGTGAATGGCGCATTATGCAATATATGTATGCGTGCGTGGGTGTTTGTGTAGAAAATATCTTGGTGTGCAGTATGAAATTCGGTATTGTTTTTTGGAGATGCTTAGAGATGTTTTTTGGAGATTGATATTTTCTGTCTATTTGTTTTTTTTATATCAGATATTATCTGGAAGCACATTTACTTTATTTATTTGTGCATTTTTTAATCTCATTTTTTAAGCAGTTTTTAGTAAAAGTCAAATAGCATACATAGACACATTGGCATTACAATAATTGTAATGTTATAATGTAATTAATATTTTTTTTAATTAGTTTTAGCTAATTAACATTAAATAAAAGTTAGCCAAGGCTGACTGTACATCAGGGCCGGAGTGGGACTGCTTTTCAGCCCTGGAGTTTCAACATTAGACCAACCCACCTCAGTTCATGACTGACTATATTAAAATAACCTCATTTCCAATTCAGTTTCTAATGACACCATCACATTTTTTTCAAGAAAACAGCTGCTTTAGAACTTCAAATGTTCAACAACCCTAACAGCAACATATGCTTTAACATTAAAAAAATAAATAAATAAATAATTACTCAGGTCAGGTTCGAACTCGGGTCGGTAGGGGCCTTAACTCAACGTGCTGACCACTGGACTCACGGGGCTGCAAGAAAATAAGTAAAAAGAGCTGAGCTCCAGCAAAATAATGAATAAAAAGAGTGAGGCTATAATCAAATAAATAAATAAATGAAAAAAGTGCGACTGCTGAGAGTGCAAGCAGCTAGAGACAACGGCCCTTGCAGCCAAAAAAATGGACCGGACCCACTGAAATTCATTAATCAAAAATAAAATAACTCTATACCCATTGTATAAATGATAAAACATTTAATCTGTAAAGTGCAAACTTTATAGATTGTGAACAAATGGTTTAAATTAGCTTGAAATCTTACAATCATAATAAAACATCCAAATAAAAATCTATAATAATACAGTTCATCTTTTCACTGACTTCTGTAGTTCCTGGTTAATTAAAACCTTAATTTGATATTGCAGATCCTGCGATGTGACTTGCAGATTCGCACATTGCTATTTCATTGCTAAAATTATGTATTTATACACACATTTACTATATAAATGTGGTTTAACAATAAGTCAACCAATGTAAACTTGATATAATCTCAATATGTATTCTGTACTGTGTATATAAATAAATAAACCATTAAAATATATACAGATATATTAAAATGTATAAATAACTGTGTTATATATAATAACTTTATATTTAAATACACATTTTCTATAAACGTTCATGCATTGATGTGTGCATTTACATACACAACATTAACAAATGCAGTTCACACAAATTAAACAAATCAATACACAGTGATATATATGTAATATTAATAATTGTATCATGATCAATAATAAATCAGTAATTAAATTATTTATTATTTTGTAACTACTTTTATTATCTAAAATTTATTCACACACACACACACACACACACACACACACACACAAAATCACACACTTATTTATTACTTATTTAAATAATATATTTTGAATATAAATGTTATTTAAATTGATTTATTTTAGCTGATTAATGTATTTGTTTGTTCTGTTTAATCAGCCCGTCAGTTTGAAAGGCACTGCTTTAGCAACAAACTTTAGGAAATCCAGCTCATTCGAGGTCTCTGCTTGCTTCGAGCCAGTGAATTGTTGGCACATTCAGCTGCAGTTGCAGTAATGCTGTGGCTTTGTGAAAATAACATTGCTTCATGTTTCCTTCATAGGTCGAAGGGAAAGCGCTGCTCATTACCGGCTGTGACACTGGATTCGGACTCGCTTTGGCCAAACACTTCCATAAGCTGGGCTTCACTGTGTTTGCAGGTTGTCTGTTTAAGGTAACGCTTCAGCTATTTCTGCAAGGGCTTTTTTTATGCATAATTATACAACCTGTAGGTCTAAAGTCAAGAGCTGCGCTTAAGATGATGAAATATATTTTGCAAGATCATTACTACACAGAGGCTACAGTTAAACACTTACATAATTCTAGCAGCAGGAATACATGATCATATCCTGGTTATGTATAAGTGGTATAGCAGTACGCATGCAGATTTTCAGTTCAGCCTTGAGCATGAGCAAAATCTGGTTTTGAATGCAGGCAGCAGGTAGTTTAAAGTGTATTTAAAGGGGAGCTATTATGCCCCATGTTTACAAGATGTAAAATAAGTATCTTTAGCTTAAAATATTACACAAATAATGACTTATAGCTCTTTGAATCTGCCCCTTTTAGACTTTGATCCTAATTGTGCCATTTTGGTGACTGTCGCTTTAAATTTAAATGGGATTGCACTGTTTTTAAAAGAGAGCGGAGCTACAGATGCCTGCGTGTCAGCATAGCGGCAGATTCAAAAACAAGACTAATGTCCTATGCTAATGAGTGAGGGAGATGGTCACTAATGGGCGGAGATTTCACTCTCTGATGACACGTACAAAGGAAGAATGTCGAACAAAGTGTTTCTGCAGAGTGTTTTGATCATGTGTGTGGTTATAAAAAATAAAAGTATACACTTTTACCATTAGAAGCTGGTTATATTTATTGACTGTTGCCATATAAATGTATTTAAACCCCTTATAGAAGTGATTTGTGCATAATAGGTGCACTTTAAGTTTCATTACTTGATTTTATGTAATTAAAAATGTCAAATAGTGCGATTAAATAATGTGAATTTTGTTTTTTAATAATGTGAAATATGAAATATTTTATCCAGCTAGATTTAAATGTAAGTGTACAAACAACACTTGATTTTAAAATATCACACTTAAATAGTTTTTATTAAATGCATCTCTCTGTAATTAAACTGAAAATCTCAGTTTGTTTCTGCAATATTGGACTCTGCACATGCTGAAATCTTCTTTCTACTACTTTATCTAATCTCTCATCTGATCTTTTTTCAAAAGTATTTTTTAAGTACCGGTTACACCAGCTGACAAACCATGTTGCTCCTAGAGCCAAAGGCCATTGCGCTGTTGAAGAAACTGACACTGCAGGTCAAGCATGACAATAAACAAGCTCAGTTGGATTTTTTTCAATGCTGAAAAATATCTGGCAACAAGAAATCATAGTGTTGAGCTCATGTGTCATGCACTAAGTACAGTTAAAATGGTGTTTGCTGAAAATGTAACCTTATTTAGTGTGTATTAATGCTGTCTGAGCATTACCAACATCTTCAAAGTCACGGCGCTCACATTTCAGTCCAAATGGAAATATTTTATTGGAATTTGCTTAAACTACAACAAACCGCTAGCAGAGTCTACTATGAGCTTTATCTGTGACATCACAACCCTAATATTCACATAAACCCCGCCCTGGGAGTGACCATTCTAGCGCTTTAAGATCATTTAAGATTGAACAATTGTTTCAGTTCACTTCTTGGATTGCATTATGTAATAGAGCTGCACAATATGTTGTTTTAACCTCAATATCGCAATGTGTGTATCTACAATAGTCACATCGTAGGATCCGCAATGTGTTAGACAGAATTATATTTTATTATTATATTATTACCAGGAACCACAGTTGATTTTGTTTGGGTTTTAAGGGCCTGAACGCTCTACAAAATCATTCCAATCAATGTAAAATTATGTAAAGTCTTTTAAAATAGAGCTATTCATTACATCAGGCGAAATTATATTGAATTTTGCTATATATACGTCCTGACACCACTTTAAGCAATTAACAAAAAAAGTTAATGACAACCTATGGACTAGGGCTGTGCAATTCATCGAAATCAAATCGCAATCGCGATTTAAATCGCTGCTTTTAGCTAATCGCAAGAGGCTACGGTATAAATGTATATTATTTAACTTCCCCACCAACAGAGCAAATGTGTGACTGCCATCTGTGTGTGATGGTCTTACCAGCCAATTGAGTGAGCATACTTTCGTTCTGCCCAATCAGATTTGCGCAACCGAACTATGCTGAACACCCAGATTAAAAATACAAACAAACAGGAAAGGGCAAACAAGTGGGATGATGGAAGCAGTAAGATACTAATTAATATTAAATACAAACAGGACATCGCTAATATGGGAATATTTTGGTATCAAATTCACAGACACCAAACAAAACCAGGTAATTTGTAAGAGCTCTCGAAGAATTGTTGCCACGGCACAAGGAAATACAACAACCAGCACCTAATAAAGCACCTCAGGCGGCTATATGAGGAGTGTCTAGCTAAAAAGTCAACTGAAAGTACTGCCAGTGAAACTCGATCTAGTAGCAAGCAAAGTACAATTTCAGAGTGTTTTGCTAATATAAGTTAATTTATTTTAAGTTCCTTTTTTTAATTACCACTCACTATTACTGTATTTTAGCAGTAAGAAGCTTATACAGATTATTGAGCTGAAGCTTGACTACAATATATATATATATATATATATATATATATATATATATATATATATATATATATATATATATATATATATATATATATATATATATATATATATATTCCCCAAAACACACAGCCCTACTATGAACAAAAGGTCAACTAAGTGGTTACAAATCAGTCAAATTAAAAACAGGCAAGGCCTTTCAGCTGACCAATCTGAGCCCACTGTCTTCTTCTGAAGGAGGGGCTTCATAGAAGCAGAAAGTCATTACGTAAAGCAAACCGCAGTGTATAAGAGAGTTAAATAAGATATGTGAAAAATGTTGCATTAACTATAAACAGAGCATGGACATATTACATTGTACATTGTGTGTGTGTGTGTGTCAGGATGGAGAAGGAGCAAAGGAGCTGGAGAACATTCACTCAGAGAAGCTGAAGGTGGTGCAGCTGGATGTCTGCAGTGAGGAGCAGGTCTCTCAGGCTGTTCAGTTTGTGACTGAAAACCTGCCAGACTCAGAGAAAGGTGACGAGACTCTGTGTTTGGCTCATATTAACATGTTTGCTGTAAACTCAATGTAGTTGATGTACAAAAAATACACCAAAAATGGGTATTTAGAAGACTGTTTAAAAAAGTCAACTTGGAACTTCAATGACAGTTTCCAACATTCTTCAAAATATCTCCTTTTGTGTCCAACAGAAGAAAGAAACTCAAACAGGTTTGGGACAAGTGGAGGATGGTAAAAAGAGGATGATAAAATGATGTTTTGTGTTCAGGTCTATGGGGTGTTGTCAATAACGCGGGTATCTCCACATTCGGGGAGGTGGAGTTCACCACCATGGACACTTACAAGCAGGTGTCAGAAGTGAACCTGTGGGGAACCATCAGAGTCACCAAAGCCTTTCTGCCACTCATCCGCAGGGCCAAAGGTAAAACCAAAGACTTCAGTGTACTCCACTCAAGTGTGCACTACTGCTCTGCTTGTGTCTACATACTAGACATGAGCAGGAAATCGTTCATCTCCTGAGGTTTTTAAGTCGCCATACGCTTAAGTTTGTCTCTTTTTCCAATGTTATACCGTAGATGCAATTGAAACAGTCCTGAAATGAGAAATAAATGTAGGACAGTGCCTGATTTCATCTTTAGTCAATCGATTAGATCATTGGAAGATGGGCATTGATAACACAATGAAGAAAGATTGACGAATGAACAAAAGCAACAAGACACACTTTGATAGCTCCACCCTAAAAGCCTGATAGCCCTGCCCTAAAGCACTGATAGCCCCACCCTAAAGTCATTCTATGTGACCAGTAGTGAAGCTGTTTCGAGGGGGAGGAAAGGTTACATATTTGATTAAAGATCATAAGGACAATATAATTTGTACACAATAATTAAGTGCAAAGATACGTCGATTACATCAAGCCCAACTATAAACATGTAAGAAGAGAAAAGTTTGATTGCTGCCTTTAAAGAACTCTGTGGTCCAGATAATGTGGAGTCAGCCTGAGGTTAATTCAATTTGAATGTTAGTGTGTGTGTGTGTGTGTGTGTGTGTGTGTGTGTGTGTGTGTGTGTGTGTGTGTGTGTGTGTCTTCAGTTATTCTGTCACTGAATTAAAGGAATGTATTTAATGGATCAGGGATTAAACTGGTGGACCTTGGAATGAGAAGTGGCTTAACAAACATTTTTTATGCAACATTTTTCAGACAGCTATTTAAAGTTTACACTTTTAAAATGAAGTCCAACATGTTAAAACATTTTCAATTACAATGTTAAAAAATAAATAAAATGTAAACATTTGTCATAATGCTAAATGGTTTAAGAAGTGCGGTGGGTTACAGAGAGATAAAAGTTTATTTATTTATTTATTTATTTTAAAAAATATTCATAAAAAGATCCTGAAAATATAATTCTGTTGCAGTGTATTTTTCATCATTGATAACAATATTAAATATTTCATGATCATCAAATCATCACATTAGAATGATTTTAAAATCAATTTGTGAAAAAAGAAAGAACAAAAATGTATTATATATATATATATATATATATATATATATATATATATATATATATATATATATATATATATATATATATATATATATATATAATTATGTAAAATTATATAATATATATAATTTGTATGTTTCAGAAACAATTGTTTTACAGTATTTTTGCTGAACCATTTTCATGACAAATGCTAACATTTTCTCTACATATTTTTCCAAAATATTTTAATAGTCATTTTATTTTTATCTATCAAAGAATATTGTGGCACAGATAAGTAAATAAGATAAACAATAAAAATATATATATTTTCCATCAGATAAATTCTGCCTTCTGGATCATAATCTGTCTGTTAAGAGTGGTCCAAGCTCTCTATTAAACTGTATGTGGAGACTCAACAAATGTTAATAATAAACGTTTACAAAGCGATGTTATACTTTCAAAAATCACGATTACAATATATATATATATATATATATATATATATATATATATATATATATATATATATATATATATATATATGCCTAATATCCGATGGCCAGAAAGTGATATATTTTATATTAATTGTTAAAATATTGGTGTCTGAGATGCAGCAAGTCCAGAGACAGTTGTGTGCACATGATTGTATATAAAATTCACTTAAATGTGTGACATGACTAAAAATAGTTCATAAACAAATATTTTCTCAATTCAATTGAATAGCGGTTTGGACCTGCAAACAGTGGAGAATACACGTCACGACTTAACAAGCGGATAAAGCTCTTTCAAAGACAGAAATTGTATAGTTCTCTCACTTAGATATTTTATGTATGTCTCCAGGTCGTGTGGTGAACATCGCCAGCATGTACGGCCGAATGGGAAACGCTCTCCGCTCGCCGTACTGTATTTCCAAATACGGAGTTGAAGCTTTTTCAGACTGTCTGCGATACGAAATGAAGACGTGGGGCGTCAAAGTTTCCGTCATTGAACCCGGAAACTTCATCGTTGCCACAGGGATCCTAACACGCGACATCGTCACAACAACGGCCGAGAAGCTCTGGAAGGAGGCGCCCCCTATTGTCCAGGAGGATTATGGGAAGGCTCATTTTGAGCAGTACATGGCTCTAATGCGCTCCTACTGCAACAGCGGCCAGCGCGAGATCGAACCAGTGCTAGACGACATCACAGACGCCATCATGTCCCAGCGGCCATACACTAGATACAGCCCAATGGAGCCACACTGGTGGATCCGCGTCCAGATCATGACGCATCTTCCTGGAGCCATTTCAGACAGACTCTACTTCTGATGGGACCACCACTAATATATATATATATCATCAGCATACAGTCCATATATGTCCAATCAAGTCAGTATGCAACCTTAATTGAATAAAAGAATCGCATGTCTTAAAGGAAAACTCTGGGTAAAGTACAACTAAGAATATCAGTAACCAGACAGTCTTTAACCCTTGTGTCCTGCTGGGGAAGTTTTTATCTATTCTGGGATGATTTTGAGTCTTAATTTGGACACATCTTTCTGTGTTTCAGTAAATGAAATGATTTTTAGTGAGCAATCTTATTATGACACATATTTTGGGAAAATGGTTTGGAACTTTTCAAAAACTTAATGTGCTCTGTGCAAATTGACCGCCCTTTCATAATGTTGGTGGCTGTTTTTGCCCCATTTACCTCCATTATAATAGCATTTTTTTCAGAAACGTTTTCGTATGCCTATCTAAAGGGTTAATGCTGCCAATGATCGACAGGAAAAAAAGTTTAAGTTTTCCTACAGGGTAAAATACAAACAATCAAAAATGCAAGATTATATACTGTCATGGCTTTGCAAAAAAATGTTTTTTCAATGGGTCAATGGGGGCAAAAACAGCCACCAACATAACGAAAGGGTAGTCAATGTGAACAGTACACAAGGGTTAAATTCATTCACTCAATTTTCTATGACTTAGTCCAGGGGTCACCAATCCTGGTCCTGGAGGGCCGGTGACCCTGCAGGGTTTAGCTCTAACTTGCCTCAACACACCTGCCTGGGTGTTTTAAGTATACCTAGTAAGACCTTGATTTGCTTGTTCAGGTGTGTCTGATTAGGGCTGGAGCTAAAATCTGCAGGACACCGGCCCTCCAGGAACAAGTTTGATGACCACTGACTTAGTCCCTTTATTTATTAGGGGTTGCCACAGCGGAATGAACCGCCAACTTATCCAGCATATGTTTTACACAGAGGATGCTGTTCCAGCCGCAGCACTGGGAAACACTATTCACACACATACACTACAGTCAATTTAGCTCATTTAATTCACATGTACCGCATGTATTTGGACTAAGGGACAAAGCGGAGCAGGAAACGCAAACACAGGGAGAATATGCAAACTCCACACAGAAATGCCAACTGGGGCTCGAACCAGCGACTGTGAGGTGGCAGTGCTAACAATTGTGCCACCCACAGGGGTTAAATATATTTGTTAAATAATAAAAAGTCATAAACCTTTAAGAGGTAGCTCAGAAAACGTCTGGCTTTAAGGGTTTATATGTTCTGACTACAGAAAATGCAGGAATAGGAAAAAGTCAACATTATTTTGCTCCAGATATTCCTTTAAGTTTAAATGTTTGCACTTTTGATTCACTTTATTATGTTTAAGGCTAGATATGTGCTGAAGTGAAAGCACACCTAAAAACACAAGCCTGAAAGGTCATCCAAACAACTTAGCTTTCAATTAAACTTAAAGACGATTTTAGCTGAAAATGTGATCCTTGGTGATTAATAAAATCAAGTCCATGATTACTGCCTCCTTAAAAGGAAAAAAACAACAACACATACATGCATAGCTAAATTAATTCCTGTCTCCTAATAAAGCGAAACAACCAGTCCAACGTTAACCTATAACAGTGTTTATCTCAACCACTTAGAGAACCACCAGCTCTGCACATTTCCCATGTCTCCTTAACCAAACACGCCTGGTTCAGATCATCAGCTCATTAGCAAAGACTGAAAGACCTGTAATGGGTGTAATAGACAAAGGAGACATGCAAAACTTGCAGTGCTGGTGGTTCTCTAGGAACGTGTTTGAGAAACACTGATCTATAACATTATTACCATTGATTCACATCATTAATATGCAAATCTGAGGTGTAAATGTCTGACCGCTTCACTTCATAAGGTCTTAGTGTATTATTAGGAGCAACAGATATTAATTCAAGCGTGTATATTCAATTTATGACTCAGAGCACTGCCAGTACATCATTTTTTTTAGATTGTTTTGACAAAATAAATGCTTTTTGCTGAATACACAAAAATAAAAGTCACTTCTCAAGGATGGGCTACGTAAACAAGCATCAGATTTTCATTTTTGGGTGAACTATCCCTAAACTGGAGATGTGAACGCTTGACAATATTTTAATTTGATCATGCAGATATTTCCATAGCGAATGTCCAGAGGGCTGAAAGCCAGAAGCAGTGAAACGCAGCATTACACAGGCCTTTCTGTCAGTGTTTTCAATGAAGACGAATGGAGAAAGAGGACGCCCTCTAGAGAAACAAGAGACTGAGGGTTTAAAAGTGTTCTAGACTCTTTGGAAATACTTGCAAAATGTAAAATCCATTGCTTCAGGTACACGTTTCAGATCACAAATCCACTAGGGGGCACTGTCTAAATGTTAGTGAATCTGAAATACATTACTTTAGATACATTTTGTTGTACGTTTCAGATGCACATCCTTCTTGTACATGACAACGCTTATTGTGCAGATCACCAGCGAACAACGAACTTAAACCCAACCCATAATTGCTTTCATGTCATTTGTACAAGTACTACATCGTACAACATGAGCTACTGAGCAAACTAACCCTGCCAGAGAAGTTGTCCATTTGGAGACAGATTGGTGAGGCAAACATATTCATTACAAATCATAGACACAGATAAATGCTTTGTGGTATTTATTTGGTGTTGTGCATAGACCTACACAAAATAATCCTTTATTCACCGATAATTACTCCGTGTAAATGTCATTAGTGTGAAAAGAAACAAAAGTTGACAGTGTCATACTGCCCTCAAGTGTTTATCATACCTAGAAACTGCAGTCAATTGTGTGTTTAAGGTCGTTTTTGTGCTTTCTCCAAAACAAAAGTAAGCTAAAGCACGTCTTTTCAATGAGCCTGTGTTGATTTATTCACTGATGAGCATTCCATTAATAATTCACCTCTTCATTTATGAATACACTTTGCACTGAACAGTTTGAATGATTATATTAATCCCGTGTACAAAGCATTTGCATACTGTAAAATAAAAGTGTAATTTTCATTTGCTGGTAATGTTTCTAAGTCTGGCTTTGTTTAACATAACACACTTGCATACCAAAAAGGTAGCCACTGACATCAATAGTGGAACAAAAAATTAGTATAGAAGTCAATGGCTGGATGGTTTGATTCAGAAATCTTCTTAATTTGTGTTCAACCAAAGAGCATCGAATTACCAAGAGGCGACATTCTAGTGCGATTTGGGAAACGGCCACTAGATGGCGCAGAGGCCATTTTGGAATGAAACTTCCATTAGAACAACAGCATATTATAAGTCTGTAAAATAAACTATTAAAAGTGCTGATGAATGTGATAGTGTTGTATTGTCGTCTTTCAGGTTGTATCTCAGCTTTAATGCACTTTTTAAGTAAATAAATAAAATACAAAGCAGCTGCTCGCCATCAAAACAGCAATAAGATCTAATGGACAGCCTCTTGGTTATTCTAAGCTCTTTGGTTCAACAGAAGAAAGCAACAAGCAGGTTTTAAACAATGACAGATTGCTCATTTTAGGGTGAACTAACCATTTAAAAGACTTCATAAAAATAACAAGGGACATAACATATCTGCTTTGAACATGGAGCTAATTAGTTTAATGTTCTTACTATTGTTACGGGAAAAACAAATTTTACCAACTGAAGTGTCAGTCAGGGATAACAAGGTTAGTTGTTGTGCTTCAAACCTTGATTGAGCTCTAAATAACATGCAGACACCATAAGAAATTGCTCTAAAGACTTGGGCATAATCTCCAGGAGACACAGGAATTTAGTATTGTTCTAGAAACTCATTATAAGAGTAAAGACACGCAGCCCTGTTAAATAACTCGTCAACACAAATAATGTTATTAAACAAGTGTCACAACACCCAATAGCATGTGCACGTCAGATGTCGTGTCACTTCATGTTAAATCTGCTTCTCCCAATACTGGGAAACACCCATACATACTCCAGTGATGGAAGTGAGGTTTGTGGCAGGTGAGGCACTGACACTTTCAGAGTCAGATTTACAAACATATGCACTCAATATATTTGCCAACTACCATTATACACATAGCAGGTACATACTGGGCCAAGGAAGAATGTAAAATGTGTAGCGGTTCAGTATGTCTCTCAAACAACACCTGGCTGGATGCTACAGACAGCCTAACAACCGACACACAGCACCACAGCGGATGCAGGTTCTCACTTTCTCTCTCTCCCAATTCAAATCAATTCAATAATAGCTTTATTAGCATGACAAATGTTACACATGTATTGCCAAATCAGTTATAAAAGTAACATACATATATAATAAAATAGTACACGCAGTAAATAGTAGTAGCTAAAAAAGATATCTATATATAATTAAATAAAATATCAACAATACATCATATTATTCAATATATCACATTAATATTCAATATATTATATTATTATTCAACATATCATATTATTCATACAAATCAATGTAAAAAATATATATCAGAATAAACTGTACATTTAACAATCAACATTTTAGGATAAAACAGCAATAAAAACAATAATAATTAGCATATTTACAATGATTCATTTATAATCATCTAGGTGTGTGTGTGTGTGTGTGTGTGTGTGTGTGTGTGTGTGTGTGTGTCTCTCGCGCGTACACACACACACACACACACACACACACACACACACACACACACACACACACACACACAGACACACACACACAGACACACACGCACGCGCGCGCGCGCACGCACACACACACACACACACACACACACACACACACACACACACACACACACACACACACACACACACACACACACACACACACACACACACACACACAGGTCTTACCTTGAGTTGTAAATGAAGTCTTGGAATGACTTGAATAACTTTGAAACAATCGAGTTATCTTCTGTCCAGTCCTTTGTAGCAGGTTGTTTGTCTCCAGCGTTGGTCGTCAATTATTTAACGTTATTACTCCACGTTTTGACTGAAAGTCCAACTATGAGAAATGTTTGAGCTGATATATTACATCCACCATTTTAGCGGTCAAAACAAAACAAAACAAAAAACAAAACAACGTTGACTCCTTGAACTTCGCTTGATTAACGCTACGTAGAAGAAGAGCAACCGCCGAACAAGATTAACCGTGAGCTCACGCGCGCCCCCTTCATTGTGGCAGAGCATAACTATGGCGCGTAGAGCAACGCCTCGCCTCGCGTCTTTTCCGTGGGACTGTATGTCAGATCTTTACACTAAATAAGTGATAGACATACGTGAAATACATTACCTATAATATGGTAAGCAAGGACATATAATAGAAATGTCTACAATGTATAAAAACATCTTAACACAGCATTACGTTGGTGCGAGCTAAAGGCGCGCGCTCAGGCCTGCTTGCAAACTGACGTGAGGCAAAGCTCGGGCACGTGCAGATAGGGGCTTTGGCTGCTTGAGCACCTGCCCTTTTTTTCTCTTGTCTAAAAAATAATAAAAATGATTTAACAGACTACTGTGAGTATACAGTTCGAATTTAAACACTTAATATTTAGCCTACTGTGACTTACTGTATTGATTTGTTTGTAATGCGGTCTGTTGGCCAGCAGAGGGAGCAGTGGAGTTTCAGCCGCTCGCTAAACACACGGTCATATGGCAAGCCGTTTACACATTTAACTTGTAAACAGTGCTAGTATCTACCGTCTTGCTAGCATTACATATTTCCCCTAACTATTAGCATCTTTTTTAGGGTTGCTACCAAACAGTTAGATGTAGTTTATATTCTGAATAGTGCATATTTTAGAGATGCTAGTTGCTATTTACAAAATACTTACTAAGCACTTCAGCTACTAAGTTTAACATTACTTTTATTAATCTTTATTTGTATAGTGATTTTCTTTCTGTTTTAACAAATATGCCATTGGCTTAATGCAGATCCGTTTCAGTCAGATTTCTCACTAGAATTTCCCACAAACATATTGCAGTCAGTATTTGAATTAACCTGTTGTGGTAAATAATATGAACAAATCGCCCAATGTAGTTTTCTGTGACTATATTAAATACTACAGTTCAACATGGTTTACTGTTTTTCAGTTGCTATGGTATGCTGTAGAATTTATTAGTGTTGTAAATACGCTTTACTGTAGTATTTTTTTACATATTGTTTACTTGCTGGTGCTTAACCATTACTAGTGTTTATATGGCAAGCCATATCATCATCTAGCCTAAATAGTATAGTATCAATTTTGCTACTAGCACATTTTAATTAGCTAGCAGCAGCACCTTTAATATATATATATATATATATATATATATATATATATATATATATATATATATATATATATATATATATACACATACAAGAAATGAGCAAATATTATATTTCGTAAGTATTAAATGTTAAAACAGCTAGCTATGCTTCACACTAACAGTATTATTAAGAAGTTTAATTAACATGTTTTTATTTAAACATTATGCAATTACCTTATAAGATATGTTTTAAGAGATATTCAGAACATTCATGATGAAACCGCTACATTTAGTTTCAGACTACATACATTTTATATAACCAATGTTGCAATCAGACATTCAGTATACGGTCAACCACATCGGGTATTTCAGGGATTTCCACTGACTTTCATTGTGAAATCACGGACAGTACATTTGTGTTTAGGGAACTAATGGTCATTATGATCACACCAAACCCCTGCTGTTCTCAATCAGGTCCTTTCCCTTACTATATCTGACATGTTTCCATTGATTCAGCATGCATATTAATACCCATTTTTTCATTATGGTTTTCCAGCACGTCTTCGTTATATGTCAGCATCCATAGCAGTGGACCACAAATCACGCAGGTTAGCATTTCACATGACATTCACTCACATGCTAAACCTTAAATATTTATACCTTCTTGTGTTACACCAAAATTTGTCATGACATAAGAGAGATGTGAACGTTTGTTTGTTGATTTATTCCTTTGTACAGACCACTATGCTCCGAATGCACAGACATGAGTAATAGTATCATATTATTTTTGTGGAGATTTTGAGCAAAAACTCTCATTTTCCCAGCACCTCCAGGCACATCTAAAGAAATGGTTCACGTATCATCTAGACAAAATAAGGTTTGGGGTTAAAAATGACCAATTCAGCCTGTTAAACCTACTACACCCACTTTCAAAGGTCTGAAAGTGGCATTACTGTTTTGTAACAAAATTGAGTTGCACAATCTTTCCTCCCTCTTGAAAGTTCGTAAAAGGACGATGGTGCACATGACCTCCATATATTTCTCATTTTGCTCATATTTCATCCAAAAAAATTTACTAAATTTGCCAAGAAAAAAGGCTGTAGCATTATAACAAAGCATTAGCCATGTGATAATTCATTTAGGCTATTCACCTTATTCTTAGCCGACGAGTGGGCGCAGCCATTTGAATCTTTTTGGCTCGAGACTTCCCGTCTCATTCACTTCCATTCATTTTTAGACATTAAAAACTTATCGTTTTGCTGTTTGACGTTGCAAACTGATATTTTCTTATTGTAAATTTCTACTTGGTCTGTGTAGTCATGCAAACATTTGTTTGTAGAGCAAGTAGTTTGACCGTTTTCTGCTGTTTATTATTCCTAGTCATTTCTCCCATGGGCGACTGAATCTGAAGTTCGAAAACAATCACGAAAACAGGCGCACTTCCGCATTTTAGAATAAGGTCAATATGTCATGTGCAAATGGATCATCCTGGCACAAATAAAAGAAAAAGGGTCAAAATGAACTATTGTATATCAGATTAATAACCACTTTCAACTCTTAGTTATCTAATAATAAACTAAAGATCTAGCAGCCTTCTGCACACTTATACGTTTATATTCATAACCAGGTCTACTCACTTTAGTCAAGGTTTACGATATGTAATTAAACCATAAAAACAGAGTTGATGTACTTTTGATCAGTAGGTTTTACGGTTAAAAGAGATGCAGAGATGACAACACTTCAACACTGACATTCTGCAGTGGTGTCCATCTATATATATATATATATAAAACACAAAACAAAACAAAACAGCTAAGAGGCCGATCACATTGAATGCGCTTTTACATCATTATAGTTTCTTAACCTTTCACAAACTCAACGGTTCTCCACTTTGGGGCGATCAATTCTATGTAACACACAAAAAAAAAAAAAAAAAAAAAAAAAAATCACTCGAATCAGGTGGATTCACTAAGATCGCCCCCTCCAGAGGTGAATCTCTAAACTGGTCTCGATTCAGTTTCATAAGTTTGTATGACTATTAGTGAGACATTTGTAAACGGAAAATAAACATTAGTTTCTTGTAGTCTTTTGTTGGCCTGATTAGAACAGCCCATGGAACAAACGATAAGCCTTGAAAATGTATAAAAGAAAACTATAAGTAAATACATGATATTTGATGGTATTAGATAAGCTAAGTGCATTTACAAGTTACAAAGTACATTTGTTTGAAAATCCAATTCTAATCCTTGAGTTTTTGTTGCATTTACACAGTTTTGACCAGCAGGTGTCTTTAGCATGTGCTGTTTGAACGCTTTGAAACAAGGTTCAATTGCTTCGAAGCTTTGAAAAGTCATTAGTTCAAAGTATTATTGGCTTGTGTACAACAGTCTGTTTACAGGCTCTGTGTGTGAATACCTTTAAGATTTATGCTGCGCATTTTTTTCAAACCATTCTGAAAGCAACCTGTCTTGCGTTTTTGACACGTTCTGTGTGAATGAGCCCTAAGAATGAATGTGTTAAGTTCACAAAATTGCAGGGTATCGCATATGGTTTAAAAGAAAGACTGCGAGGTTCTAGGCCAGGGATGGGCAAAGTCGGTCCTGGAGGGATAGAGGGCAGGTTCCATTTGGAAGGGCTCATCCCTATGCCCTAATCCCTTTGTAGGGTCCCTCTGAAAAAAATCTAAACATAGGGATAAGCCATTCCAAATTTAGTGCAGTGTGTAACACCAAACAGCTTCCCTGCTCAAAAAATCATGGCCGAAAGTGTCCATCAGCTGTATTTCTCAAAATCCTTCATTTCAAATGACCCTTCAAAGTGGCCAGTTTTGAGCACTTCGGTTTAGAATGACACTTCAATATGGCGACCTTGATTTTTGTTCACTCCGAAGTGCCCTTTGGAGGGAGGTAGATCTAGTTTAGAACGCACTGGGAGTTTAGCTTCAACCCTAATCAAATTCACCTGCCTGTAGATTTCTAGTGATCTTGAAAACATGGATAATCTTGTTCAGGTGTGTTTGAATAGTGTCAAAGCAAAACTCTGCAGGACAATGGTCCTCGAGGACCAAGTTTGCCAAGCCCTAATCTAGGGTGTAATTTGGAGCACTGTCTTGAACAACTTTACTTACACTAAATGACAGAACTCCGACATTACAACTAAATCTCTAAACTAAACTCTGAAAGGTTTTCCACACACTCCCCACCAAAAAAATCCCCATTCCTTAACTCTCACCCCATTCTGACTCCAAGCAGCTGGAGAAGTAATCATGGTCATGGTGATGGTCCCCTGGAGGAGAGCCCAGATCATCACCCTCCTCACGAGTCATAAGAAAAGAACGTTTTTCCAACTTAAAACTGAGACGTGACCAGGGAAGAGTCTATCCCATTGCACGATCCACCAAACATACTTATCTACTTAGTTTTACATGCAGAGATCTGATCCTCGGTGGAACATCTCTGACCGTTTATCATAACCTGATGAAAACTACAGGGAAGCAGCACTTTGGATCTTGATCGCGAATTCAATCCTTCCTTGAAACCTGAGCTTACAATGCTGCCTTCATGATGGCACGCTTTCATTCATACTCTACACTATAATATGTGAGAAAGTCAGCAAGCTAATGAAGAAGGCAAACACCTGACGAAGCTTCAAACCAATATTCCACAACCAATGATAACGAAAACCACATAATATTCACCCCGGTTACATCAAAAGGAAATGTGGCCTTGATCAGGAAAGAAGGCTTTATTAGTAAAACATTAAATCATGAAAGACCTTTTGTGTGCACCAGTGTGGTTTAATCTTCTTTAATCATCAGTCATGGCAATGCAAGGCTCCAATGAAGATGAAGAAACTCCCACGTTCATTCACATAAATGTCTAGCAGAAGACATCAATCACAGCTAAGCCAAAGCAGAGACAGATCATATTTATGGCATAGCATGGATTCTGACAGCTCCAAGATGACAAATTTAGGACTCCATTCTTAAAACTTGCTGACAAACCGCAATAATTGGCATCCGGATTGTTCTGGACGTAGAACTTTCGGATCTTTACTCTTCATAAATATAGACTACAGGCTTAGCTTCAGGTCGGAAACATGCAGCTGCAAGACTTCCGACTTTCGATTACAGTTTAAGTTTAATCCCAAAACGATATCGCTCGCTCGCTTTTATTGTTGGAGCAGAGATATTGATTCCTAATAAATATAGCAGATTACGTCAATTAGGTCTGTGTAGTTCAGGCAATGCAGGCAGTAACAGACAGTATGTGAGACCTTTGGAAAGAAGTTCAACAGCAGAATCTCGAAAGGACAGTTAAAAAAATTGGCAGGGAAGTTCAAGAACAAATGAACAGAACATTTTAGAAATCAATGAAAAGAATATATATTTATATATTAACAAAAAAAAAAGACCTAGTTTTGTAATCCTAATACATGTTGACATCAAAATACAATGCATCACCTATGGTCTAAACATACTGTATTTTGATACATTGGGCGAGTCCCTCAATGAAAGTTTCTGAGCGAATGAGCGGGAGTCCATCTGGTCAGTCTCTCCCTGTACCTCCCTTTCTTGGAATGCTTGATATCCCCGTTCTATCCATCTCTCTGGAAGTGTAGTCCTTGTTATTATCTTGGTGTTTTTTATACTGGGATCAGGAGGCAGCCAGAGCCTTAACCAGGTAGAGTTTGTCGCCCTGCTCACTGGTGAAGATGGGCGCCTTTTTGTAGTGTTCCACCAACTCCTCCATTGTGTTAAACTTGCGCTGTCCGATGCAGTACAGGTTGTCCTTCAGCTGGACTTTAAAATGCTTGTTTTTGGACTGAGCTTTCAGCGATATTGAAAAGTCATTGGGCTAGAAAAATAAAATGCAAGGAGAGAGGGACAAATTGTCAAATTAGACAAATTCGTTAAAGCAATAGTTGAAATATTAGCAGTTCGAAATGAGTGAACTGATAGGCCAGGAGAATCTAAGGGTACATTCACACAGCTATATGCTAAAAATGGAAAACATACAGATGACAAAGTGTCACACTTTTAACGTGAAAAACAAGATCAAACCTTTTTTTCTAGTTTACACGGATCTGACTAAGTGCTGCATTATGCATGCCCAGCCAATTGTTTTCAATGTTGGTTAGTTTGTTAAGGCTTTTTTTCTAAGTTAGCATTTTTAGGGCTCTCCAAAAATCTCGTGTACATGAACAGCCAAACAAAACGTTTAAATAATTGTTTAAATTGTGGGTGCAACTCAATCAGCTCCCTAACTCCTGAGGTTTAGTAGGTCATTTAGTAGGTTTAGTGCAGGGGTGCCCAAACATTTCTTATCGAGTTACCAAACTAGATTGAGGCTAGTGGGTCATAGGTAAATATAGCTGCCATAATTACTTCCTAATTTAATAAATAGTATTTAAAAATAACTAAAACACATTGCTTTGTACTAACTAATGCAGTATACATTTATTTTCTGTTTTTATAATGAACTTACTACAGTAAAACAGTCTCATTTATAACAGAATGGAGATACACTAGTCAGGCTGCACCTGATTTTGCCTTGATTTGCTCGCAGATGTCCTCTGCATTGTCCTCTATTTGTCGCATGATAGTAATTACATTTTTACAAAGTATTTATTTATGTTTTTATAATTAAACATTTAATTTTAGTTGGCTTTTTTGTAGCTCAGCATTAAAACAAACATTCACAAAAGATTACTTTAAACTAGAAATGACAATCTCTGTAAAAATCATTCGCCCCAACCCTGCCCATCATTCACACTCCTTTTTCTGATGGGATGGTGGGCCAAATCAAAGGTTACAAGGGCCAACTTTGGCTCGTGGGCTGTAGTTTGGGCATCTCTGGTTTAGTGGATTAGTAGATTGTGGACACAAATTTGGCACTGGTAAGGAAAAATAAGAAGCTTGGTTCAGTTCACATTGGGAAACTGAACGTGCCATGAAAACCATCCTCGTTGTACAACATCAACACTGGAATTTATAAACAACATCAGAACTTCGCAAGAGGCACCATGAAAATCGTGGTGCTTTCTAAACAGAAGAATTTTGCAATAAAGAGTCTTAAATATGGGCTCTTCTGGGAATAAACTCCCAGATCATTGCCCTGACTACTGAACAAGAGATCTGATTGAGAAGCACCCTCTCATTCCAGGCACAAGGTAGAACTGACTAACAATTGAATGACGTGAGAATAGAAGTATAAAACTTCTGTCTACTTACCGAGGACTCGCTGTCCCGGATGAGGAAGTCTCCCTCTGACCCCCTCTGGTTAAGCGCCACCTCCGCTTGGTGGCGTGTCACCTTCCCGTAGTACCACTGCTTTCCTGCGAAGCGGCCGCTGGATGAAGGCTCAATGTAGTCACAGTCAGGTGTGGGTGGCCCCGGCATGCTGGCCGAGTTGTGCGACTCCTGCAGAACAGTCACGTAGTTCTTCGGAACAAGTCCCATCTGCCCATCTGACTTACGACACTTCCACCACTCTGGGTCATTTTCTGGCTTCTCCACTACATCCATAACCTCCCCCTTCTCAAAGTTCAGCTCTTCATCATTACCCGAGCTGAACGGGTAGAGTGCTTGTACTGTGTGCAGCACACGGTTGCCATTCGCACTGTGAACAACAGCAGACAGTTTGTCTGAAAGTCCAGCAGAATCATTGCTCGCTGATCCATCTGCGTCCTCTGTCACGTAGTTGGAAGGGAACCATCCCGAACGGCCGTTGTAGCTTCCCCTCCACCAGCCATCACTGCACTTCTCCATCACGATAACCCTCGTTCCTTTAACCAACGATAACTCATCTTCCCGCTCGGCCGCATAGCTGAACTTGACCAGCGCAGGGAGGTTAAGGTCATACAGACGTTCACCGTTGTCTGGGTAGAAATCAGAGTCTGCATTGGACGCTGTTTCACGCATGCCTGTTTTCCTTTTCACCTTTCCGATCCCTGCAAACATAAAAAGAGGTACAATTAAGTATTTCACTATTTAGTCCTTTCTTTGCACTCTACTTCTTGGGGTTTCAGCCTAAGATGTTTTCAAAGCGTCAAAATATTGTAGATGTTAACGTTGTGGAAACGAACATGGTGCATTCCCAATGTTGCAGTTGCTGTTCAAGTTTGTTTTATTCACCAACAAATCATAATTTTTTTTGTAAGTTCGTTGCTTCATTCTGGAATTGGCATAAAGGGTACACCTCTGTGAAGAAAACTCCAGGTACTACTTGTCAAAATTGAGGAAAACAACGTACAAGAAAGTGTAATGTTTACCTGCTTACCTTGTAAATTTTACTATTGCCTCTAATAGTAGACCACAAGAGCTCCTTTTATATTGATGGCATATCATGGATTCTGACAGCTCCAAGATGACAAATTTAGGACTCCATTCATAAAACTTGCTAACAAACCGCAATAATTGGCATCCGGATTGTTCTAGACGTAGAACTTTCGGATCTTTACTCTTCATAAATATAGACTACAGGCTTAGCTTCAGGTCGGAAACATGCAGCAGCAAGACTTTCGACTTTCGATTACAGTTTAAGTTTAATCCCAAAACGATATCGCTCGCTCGCTTTTATTGTTGGAGCAGAGATATTGATTCCTAATAAATATAGCAGATTACGTCAATTAGGTCTGTGTAGTTCAGGCAATGCAGGCAGTAACAGACAGTATGTGAGACCTTTGGAAAGAAGTTCAACAGCAGAATCTCGAAAGGACAGTTAAAAAAAATTGGCAGGGAAGTTCAAGAACAAATGAACAGAACATTTTAGAAATCAATGAAAAGAATATATATTTATATATTAACAAAAAAAAGACCTAGTTTTGTAATCCTAATACATGTTGACATCAAAATACAATGCATCACCTATGGTCTAAACATACTGTATTTTGATACATTGGGCGAGTCCTTCAATGAAAGTTTCTGAGCAAATGAGCGGGAGTCCATCTTGTTAGTCTCTCCCTGTTTCACAATTTCCCCAATTTACCTAATAAATTTTACTATTGCCTCTAATAGTAGACTACAAGAGTTCTTTTTATAGCAACCAAAAGCTCATTATGACGCTAGCAATCCAATCGCTTTGGACAATCTCAATAATCATTTGCAAATAAGCACCATTTCCATCCAGGGAGTCAAAGAGAAAAAAAAATTGTCACTTCCTGATACACTGGCGTTAAATATCAGAGTTTTCTGCAGTAGGAGAAGCCACTGTGGCCCTGTTTTTCTTATATAATAAGCTACTTCCAACTCAGTAGATGAAACTCACTGATTGCAGTTTTCACTTAATAGCAACACGTTTAACTAAAGTCATTTTTCAATGAAAACTATGTTGAGACAGTCTCTTCAGGGAGTAATTTCATCACTCCGCACCCTGCACTCATTCCATTCTTGTCGAAATGATCTGTGAAACCAAAGAGCATTGTATTTTGATACAGGCACCAACAGGCAGGGCATGAGTAAAAGGAGAACTTGTCCAAACACATGTTACAGTGCGGCGAGGCTTGTGCGTTCACACTGACAGGGGTACACAGTAGCTATCAGCTCCCGTCTGCTCGAGCAATGAGTCCTCTCTTAGTAAACATGGGCACTGGTCCAGTTTCAAAACCAGCCAATCACAAACATCATTCCAGCACTCATCAGATTATGCTCAGGATTTTGGTCTTCCTCCTTGAGTATAGACTTGATTCAATTATCTCCAAATGAACAGGTGTTAACAAAAAGCTTTAAGACAATCTTAAAAAAAAGTTGGCACCATGATACAAGGGTGCAGGTTTTTGTCTCAGAATTTGACCAAATGGCTCAATCATTCGAAAGACACAGCTGTGCGAGCCAGATGTATTATTCAGTGAACAGTACAATTAGGAGTCACTGGAATGATTACCACACCCAACGTCCTCCTCCATGGGGAGGGAAAGAGCGAGGGAGTGTTGGGTTATGTTCATGGACACTGTCGAGGATTCCGACTTGTCTGACCACATTAGGTCAAGCCAAATGGGCTGGTATGAAGGATTAATGGAGAATATCTGACCCCAAGGCCTTTCAACCATGTTGGAGGTTTTGGCAAAGGTTTGTGAATAGTGTTACCGTAGAGGAATGTCCGCTTGGCAGTTAAGTTTGTACTAGCCCAATCCAAAGGCCCAAAGACAGATAAACACCCTCTCTTCTCTCTTTACATACCATACAAAAATGCACTGCAGCAACAAAATGATGGTATTAGATGGTAATACCATGATCTTAACATAACTCATATACTGAAAACAGTTTAATCTAAGGGGATTTGCTTTAAGTGTCCCATTAAATAATCAGGTCAGACATTTTTTATTAGAAGCAGTTTGGTGGCTAACTCAAGGGCTGTTCATTTGTATACTCGGTTTCATTATTTTTGCTCAGCCAAACACCTCTTTTTAAATGATTAAAGTACAATTAAGTTGTGGAACTTTAGCAAACTTGTGGAAATTACTAATATTACAACTCTAGAGAGATTTGTTGACTACTTTTCCGAGTTACTATTAACGTCTGTGTGAAATCAAAATGTATAATATTTATTTTGCTAGCACAGCTTTTTCTTCAAGTGGACAATTACCGGCAAAACAATATTTTGGTAATATTCAATCAAAGCCTAACCATTCGGACCATTTCCACATTTGGAGTGGTGGTCCTCCTCTGTTGACATTAGTTTGACAGCTTTAATACTCTTTAGCCACGTCACTCTTAAGGCTGGTTTATACTTAGCATTGAGTGATCGGCGTGACCCACTGAGTCTGCCATGCATTTATACTTCTGCATGCTGTTTGTGTTGCTCAGGAATAACACTTCAGAAACACTAGCTGGCAGTGAGGTTTTTATATTCCTCTTTGTCAAGTTTCTTCGCGAGCGTTTTATTTTTTCTGAGCGCTACTTTAATGTAAAAGCAGCTGCAACTTGCTCATTCAGAGGTAAAAACCGGCAGACGAGCAACAACATTAATCATAAGGTAAACACAAAACAACAGGTTTCATCTAGAGCTACTTCACATGACCCATCACTTGTAAACCCTCGCTCTAATGGGTTTGTGCGGCTCTCGGTCTGGTTACAGCTACCAAGCTGACCAATAAAAGAGCTTGTGCTATGCCTCGTTCTGCAGTGTAGTTGCATTTTTGGAAAGGTGCGCATCAGCGTTTGTGTCAGCCACGGCGAAGTGTGTGCGACCATGTGAAGGCTGCTCACAAAGCATACGTGTGCGCTTGACGCAGAAGTATAAATCAGTCTTTACTGTTAGTTTGTTACAAGAAAAGGATGCACGAAAAACAATGTCCACCCCCTCCTCAATTTTCCATTTAAGTTTTAAGTATATCAACATACTGAAATAAAACTTTGATCAACTTACGGTTCACAAGGACTTAATAATGGTAAAGGAGAGAGTGATTTTTGGTTGCTCAGCAATGGGAAAGCAATCTTCTGAGTGCTTTGAAAATCGAAAACTTGGATGTGTCCAAATATCCAGGTTAACAACAAATTGCCAACACAGTACTAAGCTAGAACTACTTTTCTGATCATGGTTTCAGTGAAACAAACTGTATTTGTGATTAAAATGACTCATTACATGTGTTAATTAAATTTTAACAGCGTCATTAATGTTTAATGACATTTTAATGAAAATTAAGCTTAAGAGGTAAAACAAAATACATATACTAATGACGCTGTTTTTTAATTCATAACAGTTTCTTGACAATCATGTTTATGACAGATTTATGACAAGTTTTGTTGTCTTGGTAATGTCAAGTTCTCATAACAAGGACTGTGACGTAGTTGTCATAAACAGTGTCATCTTTGCATTAAAAATGTTAATGACAGTTGTTATAAGCATGCATAACATCATAAGTCATGCTTCTAAAGCTTTAATGAAAGTCGTATGAAGACCACTTCAATTAAAGTGTTATCAAAACTTTGCATCTTGCCCACTTTCTACCCACAAGCTGAGGCAGTCGAAAACCAATATTTTATCCAATTGCTTTCATAGTGTAAAACCCCATACAAATATGATCGAATGCATTTGTAAAAGCACACAAGGACAACGACTGACAGAACATGCGATTGTTAATACAGCCGTCAACACAGTACTAAGCCCGAAAATTGATGAAATGTTCCTTCCAGTTGAATCTATGGACATCCAGCCTTCACGTTTTAACCTCAAATTCCCGTAGGCAGTTTTCAAAAAGAAAAATACCTAGCAGATGTAATTTAACAATACCTGACAAGTGAGAAGCAGGTGAAAACCTTGCCTGATCTGAAAGGAAATCACCCAATTTACTTTACGCTTACTCAGAGGCTAAAGGTTAACTGAGTGAGAACACACAGCTTTTCCAACTGCTTTTTTTTGTTGTTGTTGCTCCGAGCGAGATGCTTATCAAAGTTTAAGGACAGAGTAATTTACTCAGATGCCTCTGCTGCCTGATTTGCATTAGAAATACATGAAATCCCAAACCAAGATATTTGCCTGTGGCCCCTAAGCTACAGTATGTCAGATTGAGAGAGACACACACATTTGCATGGTCAATGTGAGCAGGAAGTCAACCAGCAATAGTAACTGGAGCATTTAGTGCCCCATTTGGTGGACGTGTCGGTGCATGCAACCGCGGGTGTGTGAACTTTGACAGCACAAGTTCATAATGCACTTCTTAAAGGGTCAGTTCACGCACAATGTAAACTCCGGTATAATTCTTGATGTAGTTTAAAGTCAATCCCTGCATTTGAGATAAATGAACGCATCAATATTGAGACTGACCAATTCAAGAAACAGTCACTGTGAACCAGATATCTATAATCTACTGTGTGTCTATTAATCACCCAAACATTTCAGATGGCTTCACACAACTTAGCATATGGATAGAGATTGGTTGGATTGGATGGATAGAGATTTTTTATAGGGTTTTTATGTTCTTATCGATAGCTTCTGTGTATATTTTTTATTAAAAACAGCGGTCAGAACAACTATTTAGTTTGAGTTCCACAAAGTTATACAAGTATAAGTACATTAAATGTTCAATAAATTTGAAACAAATCAAGTGAACCATAAAAAACTAAAACTGGACCCAAAGAAACTCTCCACTTTTTTGAAAATAGGCTCAGTTTACATAAGTTTATTTCCAAACTAAAAGTGGAGTGTTCTTTTAAATGAGTGTTTAGGCTAATGCATACCACATATATAAAGACCAATATCAAGTTGGCACTTGCTAAAGCAACCGGTCTTGGGTGTGAATGTTCAGAGCAGCGATGGTGGAGGTTGTGAGTGAAATATGACTGCTGTGCTTCACGAGACAGGGTTGGTAATTCACCCACTCAGTCAGTGGATTAGTCAGTCTACAGGGTCTCTAGGGAGATGATGCAGACCGTTTATGAAAGTCTATTTTCAATTCTCTTAACTAGCACTCATAAGGAAACTAATCACATCAAAATAAACATACTATTTCACAACAGGGTGCATCATGCATGGAGGGTATATCCCCTTTTTAAGTCAGAATTACAAATGAAATATTAAAGATCAGTCAGTCAGTCATTAGTCTGATATTGGTATTTGTGCTGTTTTCATAAATCCTATCACTAAAAAAGCAGAACATTGGTAACACTTTACTTGAAAGGGTGTTCATAAGACTGTCATGAAGCCTTTATAATCATGACATGACATCATGGATGTGGATGAGATTTTATGCATGCTTATGTCAGCTGTGATTAGGTGTCATTTGCTCAGTTATGTCACTTTAAATGCAAAGATGACATTGTTTGTTTTGACAACTTGTCGAACAAATACATCACAATCAGTTATCTTTGTCATGACAACTTCACCAGGACAACAAAACTTGTCATGAACATGATTTGTCATGAGGCACTATAATTGTCGTGAATATTTTTCTGATCACTTTTTTCAGTGAAACAAACTGTATTTGTAATTAAAATATTGCATTAAATGTGTCATTGCTCTGTCATTGAATTAACAACATAATTAATATTTTATGGCATTTTGATGTCAAATTCAGCTTGTACCACTGTAGTTGAGGTCAAAAAATACATATACTTATGACGCCGTTTTAAAATTCATGACATTTTTATAACGGCTTCTTAACAATCATGTTTATGACAGATTTATGACAAGTTTTGTTGTCTCTATAATGTCAAGTTGTCATGGCAAAGACAAAAACTGATTGTTTCGATGTCATCTTAATTAAAAATGTCAACATAATTAACAGCAACAAGGGGAATTTTCCTGAATTCCTACTAGGGTTGCACAATTTATAATGTACCGTTATCGTGATGCAACATACATATCGCAGACATGTGGGATACATTACATTTATTTTAATGCATTTATCAAAAGCACACTTAATGACAGTAGTTATAAGCATGCACAACATCACTCACATGTCAAACTTTAAAGAAAGTTATAAGAACACCACTTCAATTAAACTGTTACCAAGACTTTGCATCTTGCCCACTTTCTAGCTACTTCCTGAGGTAGACAAAAACCTATTTTATTTAATTGCTTTCATAGTGTAAAACCCCATACAAATATGATCGAATGCATTTGTAAAACCACACAAGGACAACAACATGCACTCGTTATAGGACGGGACTTGTGGGACTTGCGACACACCAAAACACAGCACAATCGAAGCATTCCTAACTCAAGCACAAGAATTACCATCAAAATTGCTGTTTCCATTAACATCCTGTAACTTTGGATCTCACTTCTAAATAAACATAACATGAGTTTACTCCTGGCCAAACGATGTATTTTGTGAGATAAAGCATAATATTAAATGATAGCTTTATTATTTCGTCTACACAATATGTATATTGTCATATTGCAGAGCCCTACATGCTTTATCTTCTTCAGTAGCGTTGATGCACCACGCTGAATGCAAAAGGGATGTCGAGCGTCTTGAAATAATAAAGTCTCAACGGAAATCCAAACAGCAAATGGACCCAAGAGACATCTGAACATGGGTGGAAATAGTAACGCGTCTCGACTGACCACTTTAGTCTGGATGACTGAAAGCGCATGTTAATACCAGATGGATGTGCTGCTGACGGAATAACATACACTGTATTGAGCCATGGTGCATTTCCTTAAAACAGCAGCATGGGGATTTTTCTTGTATTCCTACTGGGGTTGCACTATATATATATATATATATATATATATATATATATATATATATATATATATATATATACAGTTGAAGTCAGAATTATTAGCCCCCTTTTGATTTTATTTAATTTTTTTAAATATTTCCTAAATGATTTTTAACAGAGCAAGGAAATCTTCACAGTATGTCTGATAATATTTTTTCTTCTGGAGAAAGTCTTATTTGTTTTATTTAAGCTAGAATAAAAGAAATTTTAAATTTTTTAATAACCATTTTTGGGACAAAATTATTAGCCCCTTTAAGCTATTTTTTTTTTCGATAGTCTACAGAACAAACCATCGTTATACAATAACTTGCCTAATTACCCTAACCTGCCTAGTTCAACTTATTAACCTAGTTAAGCCTTTAAATGTCACTTTAAGCTGTATAGAAGTGTCTTGAAAAATATCTAGTCAAATATTATTTACTGTCATCATGGCAAAGATAAAATAAATCCGTTATTAGAAATAAGTTTTTAAAACTATTATGCTTAGAAATGTGCTAAAACAATCTTCCCTCCATTAAACAGAAATTGGTGAAAAAAATAAACAGGGGAGCTAATAATTCAGGGGGGCTAATAATTCTGACTTCAACTGTATATATATATATATATATATATATATATATATATATATATATATATATATATATATATATATATATATATATATATGTATTCCAGAATTATCGATATCACAATAATAGTATATGCACTTACCATCCACTTTATTAGGTACACCTGTCCAACTGCTCGTTAACACAAATTTCTAATCAGCCAATCACATGGCAGCAACTCAATACATGTAGGCGTGTCGACATGGTCAAGACCATCTACTGCAGTTTAATCCGAGCATCGGAATGGGGAAGAAAGGTGATTTAAGTGACTTTGAATGTGGCATGGTTGTTGTTACCAGACAGGCTGGTCTGAGTATTTCAGAAACTGCTGATCTACTGGGATTTTCACGCACAACCATCTCTAGGGTTTACAAAGAATGATACAAAATAGAGAAAACATGCAGTAAGCAGCAGTTCTCTCGGCGCAAATGCCTTGTTAATGCCAGAGGTCAAAAGAGATTGGCCAGACTGGTTCCAGCTGATAGAAAGCCAACAGTAACTCAAATAAGCACTCACTACAACCGAGGTCTGCAGAAGAGCATCTCTGAATCTATGCCATTAAGCATTAAGGCAGTTCTGAAGACAAAAGGAGGTTCAACCTAATTCTAGTAAGGTGTACCTAATAAAGTGGCCGGTGAGTGTACGTATCACAGACATGTGAAACATTACATTCATATTATGCATTGATTGTTTATCTAAATTTGACCAATCAGATGGGGACCTACTATATTCATCCCTGCCTCCCCAGTTGCTGCTCTGCTATTGGCTAAATATAAACAGTAATGGCGGGAAAATGACAACAGTCAATCAGAGTCAGAATATCTGTTAAGGTTTTCACTCATTCATAGAGTTTTAAAGACTTAATGTTGGCACCTAGACACTCTTTAGTCTGAATTAGATCTAGTCTGATTTAGCATTGAACAAAGAAACTATTTTAAAGCACTTTTAAAGTTTTATCGTAAGAAATATCATTATAGCAATTCTTAACAATATAACATCCAGTATGTTCCCACATAGGACACATGGGAAGATAGCGCTGCACTTTTTATGGCCATAATAGCTCAATGTGCTTATCTATTTTCCATCCTGATATCACCTACAGAAATTTAAGCAAGTTTGAATCTGAGATGTGCAACTAACAGGCAACCATTAGAGAAAAGTTTGACCGCCCGCCCAACAGACTGCATCCACTTCCTTTCAATTTTCAAGTCTTTCCTCTGTGTGCAACATGAGTGTACTTGGATTGGTTGTTTCCTCTGGTGAGCTCATCCTATTGTTCTCCAATGCGGGGTTGTGCTCCAGTTAAAAACAATGTAGAGCCAGAAATAGGTGTTGATTTAAGTCACTGATGAAATTATGCTTGGTAAACAAATGACACAAAAGTGTGGAATACAAAATTATGTTAAATAGACTGATATATGTAACAGCTGAAAAGTGATTCTATAAGGTGGTAAATAAGTTAATATCTGACATTGACACTGAATGAAGACTGTATTTGTGTCATTGGACTTCAAAACCAATAGTCAAAAACACATTGTACTTGTTAAAATGATACATATTTATTTATCGGACATCACAAAAGCTATGTTTCCATCCAAAAATGTTAATTAAATTTATGAGGATAACTTATATGCTGGATAACTTAGAGACATAAATTAATGAATAAAGGTTTAAGTTAAGTACTGGAGTGTTTATGGTGAGCAGGGTTTATACATGGTAGTGTTGTTTTTACTCAAGTGTTTGCTAACACTTTATCAGCAAGCAGGGATTACTTCATTACAACCAAAAGCGGAGACGCATCTTACACACATAGAAAGTTCTCCACACACACACACACACCAGTGCTTAGCTGCCAATGGGATGTCGTCACTTCCTTAAAGGTAGTGTTTACTAGCAGGGCGACAGTTCCAAATAGTGGCCAGACATACCGAAATCAGTATATTTGAAATCATTTGTCGTGAAACCATTGTCGTATAAATGTAAATAATAAAAATAAATAAACATTTTAAATGCAAAACACTGTAGTGTAAACGTGGAACATTTCTGTTTTTGGCTACATTGCTAAAGTGTATATGGTTAAAACTATTATGTATTAAAAACTAAGCTTAAATCAAGAGAATAAAAAATAAAAACAAAAAAATTCTTGAACAAATGTTCACCACAGTTATTTAACTATTCAAACTAAATAACAGCATAGTATAGTAAGAATGTAAATTGTGTGGTAACTAAAGTGCACGCCAGAAATAACCCAAAGTAAAGATATTACGTCATTATCATAAAAAGACATTAAAGAGATGCAAGCAAATCTCGTCAAAACAAAACAAAAAACAGTGGAGCTGAAAACAAGACTTTCTTTCAGGTAAGAAAAGCCAAGAGATCAAAAGGTCTACAGTGACAGTGACTGTAAACCACAGCTCTGTCTAATGCACAAATCACATGACAACAATCTGCAGAAGACAGACCTCAAAGATCACTTCACCTTTCCTAAATCAAACACACAGACACTCATCAACAGCTTGCAAAAAACCCGGCATTTGCAATGACAGTTTCAGCAATTGTGAGTGTTTCAGCAGTTATTTTACAAATAATTTAATGAAAAAGTTACATTTCGTCCTAAAATAACAAGAAATATTGATGATGCCGCTTAATCTTTGTATGTACAAGTGATTTAATGAAACAGTTTATACACCAACTCGTTAGCTCAGGCATAAATATAAAAAATGAAGGATTTGATGACATATTAAAAGAGTCTATACCGTAGTCCTGTAAACTATGAGTGTAAACTGGGCCTAAGTGTGTATTTTTCGCAAGCAGATTTGCAACAGGGGCGGAAGAGGATCACGATGCCGGCTCAACATCGTGGTGTCTGTCTGCCATCGGCGTTGGGCAATGGCATCGTCTATCGACCCAACCCTTTCACATATTATTTATAGTCTGTTCATTTTATTCTGTTTATTTCTCTTTCACAGGCATGCAGAGTGAACATGCAGAAAGAAAAATCTGTGTTTGTTTAAAAGAGCACGGCTGCATCCGAAACCGCATACTTCCATACTATCTATATAGCACGCTAAAATCAGTATGCGAGCCGAGTAGTATGTGCGAATTCATCAAATTTGAAAATCAGTATGCAAGAAGTACCAGGATGACTTACTACTCCCGGCGAGATTCTGGAGTGCGCATCTATGATGCCCCGCGAGCGAATTATTGAATGGGAGTAAAGCGACGCAACCGACGCAATTAGGTCAGGTGACCATGACAAAACGGCAGATGTAGTACGTCCGAATTCCATTCATACTTTACACCAGGGGTCACCAACCTTTTTGAAACTGAGAGCTACTTCTTGAGTACCGATTAGTGTGAAGGGCTACCAGTTGTTAAATAACACATATATTACTTTTACCTTTAATTATATGTTATTATTAATAATTAATAGCATTCATCTATGTGAAGACATTGATCATGGTAATGATTTCTCACAGTAGTTGTCAACAATGATTTAACAAGTTAGATAAATATCAATATGCAACACTTCAGTTGTCTGAAATTGTTTTTAACGTTTTATTTAAATGTATAACAAAGTCATTTTTAAATTTACACCAATGCAAGTGTGATTTAAA
>NC_141044.1:3512500-3610000 GCF_052040795.2 Danio rerio
CAGATTTAATTTAAGTGTTTTGCGTCTCCAGTTTCAGCTCAAAACACCCATCAGATTTTTCATTATACCTTTTACAAGATTTTATTTTATACATTTTTACACCAGGGGAGCGGTTTTGTCGTACTGCGGCTTTAAGGCTAGTTCTCCCCGCCTACCGTTTCTATGTGCCTTTCTGCGTGCCTTAATCTCCTCCCTCGGCTGCATCAGACAACAAACAGACTTAAAGGAAGAAGATCTTACGTAGCGTTTGTGAGAAATACTACAGTAAGAACTTTACCAATCAGAATTTGATGTGTAGTTGCACGCACACGCACGCATGCACTCACGCACGCACACACAGACAGACAGACAGACAGACAGACAGACAGACAGACAGACAGACAGACAGACAGACAGACAGACAGAGCGCGTTTAGCTTTGCACTATTTTTAGGCGCAAATGTGACAGGATACAGGTTAATCTCCACTGCTATATGGATATCTGTTAAGTTAATTTACAAAATAAACCTGATTTAACGTCCACAAAGCGAGACTGAAGCGTCTTCCTTTACAATTTTTCTGACACGCGGCTGTGCTGATGAAGTAAACCTGAAGTAAATCACTGTACTTCATTACACACGTGCACTGTTTTTAAACACTTTAAACATGTGAAACTTACTCTTTATCACATTTGATAATGATTAAAGATCCTAGCGAACAGAACAGACCTTTTATTCCAGGTTGCTTTGCGCACGTCTGGTCTTGTTGATATGATTATACACGTGACTACCGGGACATTTTAATACGCAGCTGTCAATCAATCCGGTGGACGGGGGGACCGCTCTCCTACACCAAGTTGCGGTTGGAAAACCACTTCAATTGGTCCACCGTTTTTATGTTGTTAAATAAAAAAAATAAATAAAAATTATATTGGGGTGTGTTTATATCACCCCAATATGACGTCTATACACTATTTCTACACATATGTATGTTGAAACAGCTTAAAAAGTAGATTTTTCACCATAGGTGCCCTTTAATGCCCGCTAAATCACTAAATTCACATCTTATCTAGCTGATAGTTGGAATGATTTGAAGAATGGCAGGGTTTCCATCTTAACGTCAAGCAAATATTCTTAAGCATGCAAAAAAAAAAGGGGGGAAAGTGTATGGGGAGACCCAACAAATGGTAATAATAAACGTTTACTTTTAATTAAAACATTTATTTAAAAATAAACGATTTATTTTTTTAGAAATTGTTAAAATATTGTAGTCTGTGATGCAGCAAGTCCAGAGACACCTTGATTTTATATAAAATTCATTTGAATGTGTGATATGACTAAAAGTTAGTCATAAATAAATATTTTCTCTATTTAAATGAGTAGCGGCTTAGACCCAGAAACAGTATTCCATACATCACAACTTAACAAGCAGAGTCACTCGGCTGAAATGTTCGTTCACTACATTAGACTTAAAGGAAATACATTTCCATCTTTTATTACTCACATTAAGCATCATCGTGCGCTACACCCCGGCCCTGCTCACTTTCGTGCGCTACACCCCGGCCCCGCTCACTTTCGTCCACGACACCCCTCCTTCATCCACCGCACCAACCCCAGCAACTCTCCCCCTCTCTCCACTTTCATACCTCTCCATACCTCTCCATCCATACGCAATTCACAAATTAAGCACTAGTGATAAGATATGTGACATGATACAAGATATTTCATACGATGCAGTATATATGTGAAGTGATATAAGAAATGTGATATGATATATGATATGATACAATATTTTATAATACAACGTTATGTGATAAGACATTACAATACACACACACTCACAGACTGTGAGAGAAAGCCTCAAGAACAGAGGCTGTGAATGAGTGTTTCTAAAGAGCCGCAGAGACGGCCATAGACAGATAGTCATCAGAAACACACAAACTTTCATTGTAGACCTCGAGGCTCTGCAAAAGACCTTGTTCCTGTGTGTCGACAGCACAGAGCAAACCTTCAGCTAACCACCACGCCAACACTTTAGAGTGCACAGATTCAAGATTAGATTAAAGAACAAACATGTGCCGAACAGACGTGTGCCGGCACTTCCCAGGAATCCTCAAATGTTTACTTGCTGAATGTGTTGCTTTTAGAGGATGCCTATGGAAAGCGTTTAAACACACACACACTTAAACACACACTTAGCCCTCCTGTGAAACTTTCATTCTGTTTCAAATATTTCACAAGTGCCGTTTAAAGGAGAATGTTTATTTTCAATAAATTTTTAAACATAAGTTGTCTAATAACAAACTTATTTTGCCTTTGCCATGATGACAGTACATCATATTTTACAAGATACTAGTATTTAGCTTAAACCGCAATTAAAGGCTTAACTAGGTTAATTGGGTTATCTAGGCAAGATAGACTTATTTAAATCACTAAACAACAACTGTGGTTTATTCCAAGACTATTATAGTTAACAAAAACAACCGAAAACTAGAATTGAAAAATCTTTTTTGCTAACAGAAATAAAAATAAAAACAAGTAAAATAAAAACTTAAACTGTATTGTGAACATACAAAACTAACAGAAACTACCTAAAGTTATAGCCTAAACATCATTCGTTTTCATCTTTGTGAATGTATTTAATACATACTTTAAGCCTTTTAGAAGTAAATCTATTCACTTCACACTTGGCCAGATCAAGCCGGTTCTCCTCCAGTCATACTCGCATGACAAAAACAATGAGTAGATATGGCAGCAGCACTATGACAGTATTAAATACAGAGACTTAAAATGATTACTTTAACACATTTGTGCCCAACAATGGGTTTTATTTCTGTATTGGTGATAGCGATCGTGAACGAATCATTCTTTTTAAACGGATCTTCTAAGTGAACCGGTTGAACTAGTTCACCAAATCAAACTGAATCATTTGAAACGATTCATGTCTTCAGTAACGTTAAGCACTTATCCACAAACAACTTACTTCTTATATCCCTGATATCCCCCTCTAACTCAAAATAAACCAATATATAAAGAGTTATTCAGTTATTAGAACAGTACACTGAGATCAGATTTGAGAAGCGTTGAACCGATAATACTGCACATGCGAGTTTCAGTGAACGAAACACAAACAGTACATAACAGCCTGCTGTGACTGTAGCAAACGTAAACAACTGCAGCGCAGGTAAATCGAGGGCTTAAATGAGAGGATCTGGCGAAACGCAAGTTTATTTCATAACAGAAAGCCGTAATGTAATTTAAATAAGTGAATCATGCTTCAGCCGGGTTGCAAAACGTAATTGTAAGAAACTTTTCAGATCATGGTGATGTTTTAACTGACTGAAATTATGATTGCTGATTAAGTTTTTTTGAAATGTCCAAACTTGGGAAGATTGTTGTGAAAGATCTGGTTCACGTTAAAGATCCGAACTTCCATCACTACTGTGCATTTAACCTCAGAAGCAGCCTTGCATACATATTGTACCAGGGACAGCTGTCATGTGAGCTGTTGTTTAAATTTGAGGATGGGTAGATAGTAGTGGTAAATCAGGTCACCAATTCTGTTCCTGGAGGTCCGGTGCCCTGCAAGATTTAGCTCCAACTTGCCTCAACACACCAGCCTGGGTGTTTCAAGTATACCTAGTAAGACCTTAATTAGCTTGTTCAGGTGTGTTTGATTAGGGTTGGAGCTAAAATCTGCAAGACACCGGACCTCCAGGAATAAGTTTGGTGATCCCTGTGGTAGATTGTACTTTTCTTGTGTCAAAAAAATTGTGTTTGTGGCCTATCTTTGGTTAAGTTTTTATTCTACAATATTTATTCTAATGATTTTGAATCTTGCACCTAAAAAAAATCCTAATTCACGAAAAACAACAAAAAAATAACTAAAACTAATACTGAAACTTAAAAAAAAAACTAACCAAAACGAAGCAATTTCAAAACATAGACAGTAATAACAACAAGCAATGTAACGTCTAAAAACTAATTAAAACTGACTGAATTTGAAAACAAAAAGTCAAGCGAAATAAAAACTAAAACGAATGAAAAATCCAAAACTATTATAACCTGGGTTTGTTCTGTAGCCAATCAAAATAAACTAATTCCAAAGGGGGCTAAAAATATTGACTTTAGTAGCTTTTTTTCTTCCTTATTAAATAATAATAATAATAATAAACTATCAAGAAGGAACAAAATATTATAGGAAATATTGTGGAAAATATTTAATTAAACAGGAGGGTGAATAGTTTGGTCCTCAACTGTATTTACATTCATACCCACTTATAAAAAGATTTCAGTCAGTTTTGCAATAAATTCTGTCAGATTTTAAAAGGCTTTTTCATCTCGCATCTCATAGCTTCTAACATTGCATTGATCATCTGCAATTTAACTTCTTTAAAGAAAGAAAACCCGTGTGCATAGCAACACACATTTCTATTGGTGTTAAATAAGAGACGCGTGTATTTATATAGCACAACTTGCACACTGCGAGTTTCAGTTTTTCTTTAAATAGAGGTGTCTAGGTTTGATGTTTCTGATTCTAAAACAACATATAAATGACACCATTTCTCGATTGTATAATTCGAATTTTTTATTATTTGATCTATTCTGTATTCTGATGAAATGTTATGTATTTGTTGTAAAGTATAAACAAACAGATGCTTTTTTGTTTTCTGCTTTGTTTTTTATTTGACTTGTGCACCAATGAAACCTTTTGAAAACATGAGAGAAAGCACCGAGTTGACAAATCTCAGGTTATCTCTGTGGATATTTTTTATTATTGTAATCTTTTTTTTTTAATTACAAACTTTTTAAATTCTGAATGATCAATCGTTTTGTAATTATGAATTTATAATCTGAAACTGTCAGAAAAATCTGCATTGTGAGATAAAAAAATACATACATCAGTGTGTTTCTGAACTGACGTCTCTGTTTGAGGGTCCAGCAGATCATCAGGTGTGCTGAACATCTGCTCTAGTCTGGACAGGAACGTGAAGAGCTAATCTTTCAATCTGCAGCGTTTCTCTTTGTCGTTCTTATCTCCTGACTCTACGCCGCACATTCCAGCATCACAAACACTTCCTTCAGCAACAGCGCAATGCAAAAGATTTCCTTCAAGTCGGCATGGAATGGAAATTGACACTGTCTGTTTGTTAAATGCATGTCATTGACCTCATTGTGGGAATTCATCAATACGTTCCTATCCAACCAGCAATCAACTGACAGACAGAAGCAGCCCTTTTTTTAATTCAGTAATCTGTTAAACTCAGACGCAACCATATTGAAGGGAAAGAAATATGTTGCAATGCAAAATGCTATTAAAATAACACACTTGATTATGCCTCTGAGTGAACAGAAATGCCACACCAAGTTAAAAAAAGAAATGCAATGCTGAAAACAAATTATTAAAGCATTTAAGCACTTTATCAATCCTGAAAACCCTTTATCAATTATAGTAGGGTAGTAGAGTCATGACACATTATACAGACAAAATCTGTACAGCATGCTAATATTATCCAAAAAAAGAAGAAAAAGTAAATGCATTAGCAAAGAAAAACTTGTACAAAATATTAGGTTATAGAACCTTATAGCCTTGGAACAAAAATAAATTGTTTTATTTTATAATTTACCTTAAAATAGCAAGTTATATAAGTTAAGTTATGTAAGTTATACATGTTAAATAATACCTTATTATAAAATGGGGGGAAAGCTATTATATATTACTATTGTAAACTATTTTTATGACTTACATTAACAAATGTTAATAAATAATATCAAGAGTTCAGATGCAAAAACCTCTAAGCGCTAAATTAAATTTTCCTCTAAAATTTGCCTTTTTCTAAGGCTATTGTGTGTAGTTTTAGTAGCTTTACTGTTTTACCAAACAAAACACTGTTTCTCCAAATTGAAAAATGAAATAACTTAACAAACATAAAAAGGCTGAAAAAAGGCTAGTTTAAAAGAAAAATTTCAGACGGCACTTAGAGGTTTTTGGATCTAAACTGTTCATATATTGCCCAGAGTTTGCTAATCAAAGAGTGAACTAGAATAAATTGAAAGAATATATTGTTGACAAATGTTTTTTTAACAAAAAACAAAAACAAAAAAGTCAATATTTAGACAATATGAATAAAAAAATAAATAAGACATAAATAAATAACTTTTTTTATTTGATTAGAAATTAAGCAAATTAATTAAATTAATTAAATTAAAAAGCTGCAATTAGCATTTGTATAATCCAAGCTAACAAGTCAATTCAAGAGAAAATTAGCCTTAGCTGTTTTACTTTCTTTGGCGTCAAAGACAACATAGTCATGAGCATCATTTACCCACCCTCGACTTGCTCTAAAGTGGTTTGAACTTTTATTTGTTCTGCTGAACACAAAAGAAGATATTTTGAAGAATGCTGGAAACCTGTAACCATTGACTTCTATTGTATTTGTTTTTCCAAATCAGGCTTCTAACATTCTTCAAAAAATCTCAACAGAACAAAATCAAACTCAAACTGGTTTAAATCAAATCATTGCTGGGTAAATGATGACAGAATGAACTATTTTTGTGTGAACTACCCCTATAATTGTGACCCACTCGAACATACAGAAAGATTAAATGGAAATAAAAAGTACTATACCTGAACAATAATGGACTGAAGGTGTATGGTTAAGAGAGCCGGTTTGAAAGTGTGTATCTGAGACTGCAGTACTATATCTTCCTGTGTATCGAAGCACGAACACTCAATGTGGTCAAAAAGCAAGACTATCCAGGAAATGACAAAAAAAATGCTCTACATGCTAAACAACACCTTGCCCAAATAGTAGCAAATATATCAGCAATATATCTGCTCTTCATAAGCAGAAGTGGAATCAGATGTGTGTCTGCAAACTGTTTTATTCCCCACAAAAGAGCTACGATGACAATTCGGCCCTCAACTTCTCCATCAAATACTCCTTGCTTGCAAACAGGTTGAGTTGCAATGTTTAATAATTTGGCATGGATAATAGCCATGTTTCCCTGCAAAAATGTGCAACAAATCTGTGCGCAAAGCCGGAATACTGCAAAAAAGACGTGCAAATAAAGCATCCAACAAGTCAAAGAAAACAAAATCGTCACTTCCTGATTAAATGGCGCCAAATATCAAAAGAAAACCAGAATTTGCTGCAGTAGGAGAGGAGCAATGAACGAGTGGTGGCGTTCGAAGGCGTGAGACGTGGAGCACAGATGCTCATGACAGTTCTGGAGGTCATTAATAATATAATAACTCTAATACTGAAACGGTTAAGGCGTTGTAGAACGACCAAAACAACATTTCATATGTTTTACAAAGTGGCCCCCAGCTGGTTTGTCCATTCATAGACTTTATCACTGCATGATGTCTTATAACAAAATCTCTTGAGCTTTTTTTAATGCGCATACTGGAATGTTTGCTAAGTGTTTCCATCAGTTTATGCACATCTTTTATCAAATAAAAAGTTGATCCTATGTTTTTTATGCGCATTTTCAAAACTTAATCGCATCTTGACATTTCCATCAACCGTTTTTTTTATGAGCATATGCAAAATGGGCATTAAAATAGGTGGGTGGAAGCATAGCAGAAGTTGTGTTTTTACCTAATGTGTCCTTGAGGTTCTTGACGATTGAGGCTTTCCTGGCACTGTTCTTCCGTTCGACGTAGTTGGATGGGACGAAGCCCGTCTTGTTGGTGGCGTTTCTCACACGCCACCAAGACTTGGAGTCATCCAAGAGCCACAGACGCTCGTTCTTCTTGATGTCCAGCTCCTGGTCCTGCTGGGCCATGTAATCAAACTTGGCGATGACAATCACCTCTTCCGTCATCTTGGATTTATTTCAACACTGCGGAAGACAGTAATTCAATCATCAGCTTTCTCATGGCAAGATCAATATGCACAAAAACATTCCATGATAAGAACAACTTCATATTTTCAATGAGATGATACACAAACAAATATACACATAGAAATAAATACAATTTACAAACACTGAATATTAAAAAGTTTAATAATATTTTTTCAATTCAATAATTAATAAATAACTAAAAATTCAGCCATTTTAAAAACATCTAAAGTGATTTCATTATAAAATCTTGTCTAATGTTACTCAAACTTTCCCATTGTAATAAAATAATGTATGTTTTATGGTGAAAGCAGCTTGACTGTAATTACATGTTGGTGGTTCATCATTCACTAAATACAAAATACCTACAGTGACCAATACAGCATCTGGTGTGAATGTCTGTTCATGCCTGTTATCAAAAATAGCATTTGAGAAGTGTCTTTCACGCATGTTTGGGTTGATTTCTTGTAGTTTGATTATTTATGCAGCTGTCCCATTCCACTTGCCATGAGTTGAGATTACATGCTCCAACACATTGTCTTTATAAAGTCTTAATAAAACATTGATAAATAGGTTTAATAGGCTTGTTCTAATACAGATATTCATTTTGTAAATACTTGCTGATGATACTGTAAAAATTCTGGCATCGGACAGGCCTAAGAGTGGTATAAGCAACGGTCTCTACAGATACACACTCAGGTGTCGGTTCAGTACTTGGTACCCTGAGGTCAGACTGAGGAATGAGGGCGTGAGGGGCTTTTTTTTGACAGAATTTAAATTTTGGGGATGAAGTAACCCTTTAGGAAAATCTTTGAGAACAGAAAGTTCTTCCAACATCTCATTTTAAAGTCAAATTGCTTTTTGGAGAACCAACAAAACGTCTTCAGCTGAACTCATTGATAACAAATACTGACATCTGCTTGGAACAAGCTAAAGTGAAATTGAAACTTGTAGAAATCCTGATGTTCAACTGGATGACTAAGCTTGACATGACGGATCGAAAATGACAATGCTGTATTACAACAACAGCGATCTGAAGACCATTTGAGCTTGAAGGACACGTCCAGGTAGCTTTCTCAAACACACAATGATGACTATCGGGCCTACAGGGCTCAGAACAGCAAAGATTGCTGTCAGAATGGATTAACGTCGCTGCTCACCTTCTCATGAGCATCTTCAGGCCACAGCATAGGTGACCTACTTTCTAAAGGTCTCTGCACTCATGTTTTCATCAGCTGCATTAAACAAATTCTCTCCAGCGACAAAAACGTTGACCACAACTACAACATGAAGAATGACTAGACTCACATGAATAAGTTAATAGACACATTTGTAAAAACTCATATGAAGCTTGTAAGCTTGGGGGCGTTTACAGACCATTTAGAACTTAAAACTGAACCGTGTTTTTAAATAAGCATCTTGCCCATTGTTTACAAGACAACTATTTGGGCACCTGAGAATTCAATTTATAAGTAATTCTTAATCCACGTAAATGAGGAATTTAAACAAAGCTGATTTTGTGCATCTCAGGGCAACACTGAAGTGTCTAATTTCTGAACAAATCCATGAATCAAGCAAGTCAATGATTCATTCATGAAGACAGTAGCTGCATGCAAAAATCACATGCTTTCCCACTAATATTCAAAAAAACAGTACCCAAATGACCTATATTCGAAAAAAAAGTATCCATCCAATGATGCCATACAAAAGAATTTACAGTTCAGACTGAAGCGACGCAAGTGATGTGGGTATGTCATGTGATAATGACAGTATGACCAGGCCTTTCACAATAATCAAAAAAATCAACTTCTCGTACAACACATGGACATAACAGTAATCATTTTTGGTGATGCAATATATAATCGCCCATACATATAAAAAACAATAACGTTTTTATTGTTTACTTCGTTTATATATATATGACGTAAAATGGCCTTAAAATGACAATAATACTGTTTAATTGATATCGTGACAGGCTTGAGTATGACAGAATGCTGGAAGAAAGTAGTTCCTCTTACAAAAGGGTTTTTGAGACTCTGTGTTTAATTAAATTTTTTATATACATGATTATGCCGTCAAACTGTTGTATAAACACAATATCACACTCTTAGCAGTGCGATATGGCTGTATATCGGCACTGGTGAGACACTAAGGCACTCAACCTGCAGCCTCGAGCCAATGCAAACTTCCCACCTGAGCCAATATACCGCAATATCGCACTGCTACTCGTGTGACATTGCTCATTTATTACACGGCTGTCTGGAATACTCAATTCTGATTGGTCTGTCATGACATTCTATGGTATGTTATCCCAAGATAACAACCTCTAAATAACACAGGCTCATCGGGGAACTTCGTATCACCTTGACTGTCAGTGAAAATGTTCCACCCACACACCTGCATTCACATTTATATGTATCTGCTTGTCTGTCACGCTATTGTTTTTGACTGTTTGGCACCATCTTGTGACTGAATAATGCAAAGGTTAGTGTATACTTTATCAGCTGTCTTTGTTTCTGTCACATTTGAAGTTTTTTTTTACTGCTAGGCACCATCTTATGACTAATAATGCACAGGTTAGTGTATACGCCATCAGCTGTCTTTGTTTCTGTCACCTTTGAATTTATTTATTTTTTGACAGCTAGGCACCATCTTATGACTGAATAATGCACAGGTTAGTGTATACTCCATCAGCTGTCTTTGTTTCTGTCACCTTTGAAGTTTTTTTTTGACTGCTAGGCACCATCTTATGAATGAATAATGTGCAGGTTAATGTATACTCCATTCACCTGTTTTTGTTTCTGTCAGCTGTGTGATTTTTGACTGTTTGGCGCCATCTTGTGACTGAATAATGCACAGGTTAGTGTATACTCCATCACCTATTTTTATTTCTGCCAGCTTTCTGTTCAGTTAAAGAATGAATAAGCTCTTCTTACTTAGAACAATGCTGTGTGTCTAATTTTTATGTTTTGTGGCAAGTAGCCATGGAATAAGTGGGAAAAAGTCCATCCAGCATGGCTGTTTTCACAAAATACAACAGTGCTACGGTTTCAACCTGTCAGGTGTCACCATGCAAAAATGTAAGACTTTAAAAACCATTATGTATGAAATTTCAGACTTATGCAGAGCTAAACACTTTTCAAATGGCACGGTTTGGCCAATGAAAAAAAAATTACTAGCCTCAAAACAATTTTAATTTGGCTATTTCTTAAGCACATATATTAAGTTTTTTTTAACTATAATAAATTAAATGTTTGAACAATAGTGTCTAAAATGCATGGATAACTTTTAAACAAATGTTATTGTAAGGTATTTTTTAACTCTTTAATTAAAAGAAATGTAATTAAAAGAGAGATATTTACCTTATGTTAAAAGTTTTTATTAAGATGACTTGTTGGTGATTGGTCAGCCAGATAGGGTAACTTTACATATACAGGGGGAAATTAAGATTTGTTAAAAAGGATTTAAGACCTACACCAAGACATTTCAGTAACTTTAAGACCTTAAGGCCTAAAATTTAGTTTTTAAAATTTAAGATATTAAGACCCTGAGGACACCCTGGCTTTATTCTGCATTAACAACTTCCTGAATTTACTTTACCCCTAACATAATGAAGCAAGGTTAACTTGGGTTTGGTTCTAAAGATAACTTCTCACATTAAAGTTCATATCCAAACAGCAGCTGTAATGCTTACCTGTGCTGCATCAAAGCTGTGGATATCCTAGTAGAGATGATCTTAGGCAGACCTATGAAAAAAAACAAACTCATTAGTTTAACACAAAAACAACTCAGAGTAACACAACTAATGGAAAAAGGCTGGAGAGACTTTGGAAAAACTCAGTCTTACACACATCTCTTATCTAAAGTGTATGGCGTGTACACTGGTGGCGGCGCTGTTGGGCAAACTCTCAGATAAACACAAGGAATGAGCAACTGTTTACATGTCACAGACAATCCCAACAATCCCACAGCGATTGTGTGCCATTTGGCTGAATAAATATCTGATGAAGATGACTATTGTTTTAGGGCCTCGATGCGCCGACTGCCAGAAGACGGTTTATAGTCAAATGATCTCGGTGCAGTCAAAGCGAGAGATCATTTCCTCTAGAACGATGGCCAGCGATTGTCCATTGTCCAAACGTGGGTCAGGAAGATGGTGAGGGGAAAAGGCAGATCCAAAAGTACAGTGCAGACAGCGAAAGCAGGATACGCTGATTTATTTGAAATGCATCATACTGAGCACATGGGTTAAAAAGAAATAACCACAAATTAAAAAACAACTAATTCATTTATAAGCCTAACATTAACACTGAAAGCTGCTTAAAAAGTGCCAGAAATGAACCCAAAACAAGAACAATTTGCATGCCAATTGTGCCAATTCTGTTTAAATAATTATTGAATAGAGATTACACAACTTTATTGTGCATTTGATTAGTTTATATCTGTACCTGAATACTGTTAAGGCTGGTTTATTTTTCCAGCACAGCCTTTGCGCTGTCACATAGCCCTCACTGTGGCTGACAATGATACGCACCTCTCAAAAAATGTAACTACACATCACAACAATGTTTAGCGCAAGCTCTGTGATTGGTCAGCTTGGCATCACTTACAAGTGTCGAGTCCAATGAAAGAGCTCCAGATGGAAACCTTTGTTTTGTGTTTACCCCATGATTACAGATAGGGTTGGGTGATGTCGACAAATTTGCCATTGTACAATGTCTCGCTAAAATTACTAAGTACAAACGTGAAAGTGAAAGATTGAGGCAGAGTACTGATACTGTGACACGTTACCTGATAGATTCAAAAGACCGAAGAGTCATTAGATAGAGACAAGATTAATTAAATATCATATTTAACAACTATAGTGAGACGTCATCCAGCAGTACATCCTTGAAAAACTGTCCAACGTGCACTGCTCTCTGAGGTTTTGTGCTCAAAGCACCTGCTGACCGCCTGGAGCCTAGACGTGCGCATACACTGCAGCTCATGCCAGAGTGTGTGTGTGGACACGTGATGTGCGTTTTCAGTGGTTTAATGTGGATGGAGATCTGTTCAGAAAAGGTAGGTGAAACGCCAGTGTGAATGTGGATCGTTTTATTCTAAAACGCCATTTTAAAACGAAGACGTATTGGTGTATACGGGGCCTGCGTGAGGATGGCAATGCTCAGCATTGTGATGTCTATCGGCCACCGGATATGGATGATGTCATCGTCTATCGACCCAACCCTAATCGAAGAGCAACACAAACAACACGCAGAAGTATTAATGCACGACTGTGCGCGAGAAATTTGTTATAAAAAATAATAATTATAAATAAAAAATTAAAATACAGCCAGTTGTGCCCCCCCCCAAAAAAAAAATAATAATAAAAACAATAGTAATTTTTAGATAAAAAAAAAGAGATAATATATTCATTCATATTGCTCAGTGTTTGTGGTTAAGTATCTTCTTATCTTCCAATCAGAGATGTTGTTAAAAAGATAATTTCCTTTACTTAATCAATGGGGGAATCCGATAATCTGAAAACACCACAGACAAAATAAAATTGGAGTTAGCAAGCTCCATTTAAGCAAATCAAAGTAAACTAAATTACTGAGGAGACCATCGGTATTCCCGACTACATCGTTTGCAGTTGTTGTTGCTAAATAATGCATTGATAACGCAATTATTGTTAATCGTATTTTGCACTGTTGATTAACAGGAAAACATTAATAATGTAAGTTGGAATTATTTTAATTACTATTTAGGAATCAACGTTTTTGGAACACAGAAACGATATAAGCTAGTGCTGTTAAATGATTATTTGTGACTAAATTCAACACAAAATAAACATTTGTGTTTGCATAATTTTTTGTGCATATATATATATATATATATATATATATATATATATATATATATATATATATATATATATATATATTCATTATATTTGCACATATAATAAATAAATAAATATATACATATATTAAATAAATTATTTTATATATATTATTTTATTATATACTATTATTATTACATATATATATATATATATATATATATATATATATATATATATATATATATATATATATATATATATATATATATATATATATATATATATATATATATAATATTAAAAATAATAATAGTATATAATAAAATAATATATATATATATATAAATAATTTATTTAATATATGTATATATATTAGTATTACTATTATTCAGTATATACAACTATAATTATTTATTAAAACTAATTATAATTCAAATTAATATATAAAATTTAAAGATACATAAAAATTGTAATCTAAATGTTAATATTTTAGTGTGTATATATGTGTATAAATACATAAATATGTGTATAAATACATAAATACACACAGTACATGCATATAAATTCTGTAAATAAACTTTTATTTTGTACGTGATTAGTTACTATTACAAAGCACTAACATTCTCCATGAGAATTTATTATTGTAATATACATTTTCTTACATTTAATACTATTTTTCCGGTGATTTAAAAATACCTTTATTTGCAGTTCAACTTCATACATCTCAAAACGTGCACACATCTGTTGATTAACTCCCCTGCAAAGAGCGATCTGAACCAGACTCATTTTATGAGCTCCATCATGTGCTGTTAGGAGCTTCAAACCTGGAGCAGCTTCACTAATTAGATTAATGAACGCTGGGAGGCAAAGTTAACAACAGTGAGCAGAGACAGCCAGAGAGACACTCCTCAAATCCAGCAGACAAAGCCAACAGTGCATTCACTCCCTCCGCATAGCTGGAGTTCACAGCCAGAGAACACAAAGCCAGGGCCAATCACACACCACACACTGATCTAACCATCATATTCCCATCAATAAAGCCCTTTTCTCTTTATAGTACAGCTACTTTCACTCTTTAAAGGGCCTGTGGTCTGTTGCTTTTCCTTGTTGATGTTTTGAGAAACAGATAACGATAATCAATATATAGTACAACACATGGACATGACCACAATCACTTTTGGTGATGCAATATATATCGCCCATCCATAAAAAGCTGATTGTCCAACATCTCTATCTCTATCTCTATAGGAAGTGTCAGTACGGTTAAATAAACACTCTAGTGTTTACTATAAATTACTACAGTATATTTTCATGTGGGCACCTCACGACTGAAAATAGATCTGGATATCGCAGCCTCTGTTACTTTTTAGTTAACATTTATTATTATTTATTTAGGATATGCATTTTCACATTCTGATTCCTCATTATTAAAATTACTATAATTAAATAAAATATTCTTAAGAATAAACTATGATGTGTTCCTATGGAAGAGTGGACTTGCATTGTGATGTTATTACATCCATTGTGATTCGGTTATTATATAGTGAGTGGCATAAAATGGTCTTGAAATGACAATAATATCATTTAATCGCAATATATTTTGCGCTAATATCTCTTACAACAAAAAAATAGATATCTTGACAGGCCTAGAAACACATTTAGCATTACTTACACTAACAAAAAAGGCCATGATCGTAATAATTTATTCCTTCATTCATTTTCTTGTCGGCTTAGTTCCTTTATTAATCCGGGGTCGCCACAGCGGAATGAACCGCCAACTTATCCAGCAAGTTTTTACGCAGCGGATGCCCTTCCAGCCACATCTCTGGGAAACATCCACACACATTCACACACACACTCATACACTACGGACAATTTAGCCAACCTAATTCACCTGTACCGCATGTGTTTGGACTGTGGGGGAAACCGGAGCACCCGGAGGAAACCCACGCCAACGTAGGGAGAACATTAAAACTCCACACAGAAACGCCAACTGACCTAGCTGAGGCTCGAACCAGCAACCTTCTTGCTGTGAGGCGACAGCACTACCTACTGCGCCACTGCGTCGCTCTGATCGTGATAATAAAAAATAATAATAACAAAATTTAAAAAATGCTACAATAAATTTTATAGCTGTAAAAAAACAAACAAACAAACAAACAAACTTTCATGAGTTTATAGTATTATATAGTAATACAGTGGTCCCTCGTAATTTGCGGGAGTTACATTATAAAAATAACCAATTACAATTATAATGTTACTCCGTCTGAATGATCCAGAACGGAGCTTTATTTCACAAATATTTTGACAATTCTCAAAGTTATCTGAAACATTTTACTTCAATTTAATATAATTCAAATGAATATGAAATCACTTTACATTCTAACGCTATTCACAGGGGCGTCAGCTTCAACGCCTACTAGGGATGACTGTTTTTAGTCGTATTCACCAACTTATATTTCACCACAGTCTGGCAGTGCCTGCATATTGTTTTTGTCTTTGTCTGTCACCTTTTCTCCTTTTCGTATCTTTTTAGAAAGAAACCGAAACACTTCCACACATCCGATTTAAAACCCGCTTTAGGTTCGATGATATACAGCTCTTTTTCTTCCCCACTACAAGTAACACACTCCCTTTCCGCATTACTGGATCTGTAGTGACAACAGACCGCAAAGGATGATGGCCACGCCTAGGCTGATGGTAATTATAGTTCCCGCTACCTCCCGTTCACTTCATTCGCCTAAGCCAACCTTTCTCAGAAATATAGTTTTATTGAGTCATGCGCCTACGGTAATATTGAAAAAAACTACTATTGCAGTATGACGGTATTTACAATATTGTTACATCCCTAAAGCTTAACATTCACTTTGAATGGGTGAAGTCAGGCGTTGCCGAACTGCATTGTGGATCCGGAAGCGTCAGCATACAGATCGCTCTATGCAAATACACCAGCTAGACAGTGGCCTTTTGCTGACTGAATTTCATTGGCTGACGATTTGACGATTGCGTTAGCCCTAACTTCAGACACGCCTTCAGTCAAGCATTGACGCTGAAGCCCTGTGTGATGGGGCGTAACATCTCACAACCCAGCCAAATGTTAATATAATCATTCACTCATTTTCTGTCACTTCTCCAAACGTTGACGTAATCATGCATTAATTTCCTGTCACTTAAACTCATTTCAGTTTTACATTTACTTTTTCGTGATGAAAAATGAGGGAAACTGTTTGTCTAGAGGCTCAAAAGCCAGAACTTCACAGAGCCCATAAGCCACGTTGCAGACACAGAAAAAAGATGAATGAAATCTTCAAGCTCCAGATAAGCAGCTCTTTGCACACTAAAAAAGCAAAGATGCCAGCTTTTATCAACACAAAAAAGGCACAGAGGGCAGCACTTCTCAGAAGCAAGAGCTCATTTCAGCGCCTTCATACTGCCGCCTGACAGAACAAATGCATTAGCTTGAAGAAAACCTCCGACCGTGTGCATCTGCGCTCTTCAAGCTTTTTGGACTGATGCTAAAAAGGAAAGATGCACTTCAAGGGAGAGGTTGTGCGGTACACACAACAACAAAACATCTGCATCTGCGCTCGAGTCACACTATTGAGGCCACGAGAGCTGGAATCCTCCCTCTCCATCTGTCTCTCTCAGCCCTAAATTCTGCCGTCCCAGAAACCTTTCGCTCGTTTGAGTTGGGGGTGAAACGGCACAGATGCGTTCGGGTTTGTCCCACAGGTTCATTTTCATCGTGTGCTTGAGCTTCACAAGTGTTTAGAAATCATTTATAAATGCTAAGGCCAAGTCATGAGATCAAGTATGAAGCAAAAAAAAAGAGATAAAGATAAGTGAAGAGAAGCACTGAGAGAAACTTTTATACTATTCTTTGTACAGAAGCTCCACTGTTTGTTAGGAGTTGACCAATGAATACAATAAAACTGGAGTAATGGTGTAAACCTATTGGTGCAAAGTTCTAAAATAATTGCTCTTCCGCATTGAAGAATAAGGTAAAACATTTCACGAACTGCACTAAACTACTCGTTTACTGAACTCCTTCAATTTGCAAATACAACACTAGCGTAGCAGCCTACTAACATCAGCCGCTAATGAAATAAGAGAGTAGAGACCGCACTGAACATTTACAAGCTGACCAGATCTGATCACAGATATTTTTAATATGTTTAACATTAATTGGAATTGTGAACTCTTACTTTACTACAAACAATACTCTAGTCAAACATTCAGTCTCCTCTGCAGAGCTTTATTTGTGTGGTAAAAAGGTCATATCAACTTTTGAGGTTCCATCTTAGCAGGTAGCGACCTATAAATGGGTGACATCTCACTAGATCTAACCGTACTGTTCAGAGCTCTTCAGGCCATCAATTAAAGGCATGCTAATACAGGATTTGGTTAATAACAAGCTCATCAACAAAATGAAGTATCATGCTAGCTTGAGATTAAACCGGTATCAAAGAACAGCGGATGTCAACGTCACTACACCTCATTACAAATAATTTAAGTACAATTTGTAAGTGAAACCCTCTTTTCAATGAAGCTTTTGAATTAGTCTGTCTCCAAAACTTAACAGATCAATATCTGCATCCACCCTAGTCTGAAAGTAGTGAAAAAACACCTTTGCCTAAATCCTTTTCAATTTAACTGTTAAAAGAGTTCACGAACTGCACTAAACTACTCGTTAGCAAACTGAACTCCTTCAATTTACCAAATACAACACTAGCGTAGCAGCATACTAACATCAGTCGCTAATGAAATAAGAGAATAGAGACCGAACTGAACATTTACAAGCTGACCAGATCTGATCACAGATATTTTTAATACGTTTAACATTAATTGGAATCGCGAACTCTTACCTTACTACACAATAATACTCGAGTCAAACATTTAATCTCCTCAGCAGAGCTTTATTTGTGTGGTAAAAAGCTTCATGTCAACTTTTGAGGTTCCATCTAAGCAGGTAGCGACCTATAAATGGGAGATATAGCTAAATAGGTTTAACCGTACAGCTCCCAGCTCTTCAGGCTACCGATTAAAGACAGACTAATAAAGTATTTGGTTAACAACAAGCTCACAAAAAAGTAGCAACATGCTAGCATGAGATTAAACTGGAATCAAAGAACAGCGGATGTCAACGTCTCTACATCTCATTACAAAAAAACTGTGTACAACTTGTAAGAGAAACCCTTTTTAATAAAGCTCTTGAATTACCTGGCTCTGAAACTAAACAGATCAATATCTGCATCCACCCTGATCTAAAAGTAGTGAGAAACACTTCATTGCACAAATCCTTTCAATTTAACTGTTAAAAGAGTTAACGAACTGCACTAAACTACTCGTTAGCAAACTGAACTCCTTCAATTTACCGAATACAACACTAGCGTAGCAGCATACTAACATCAGTCACTAATGAAGTAAGAGAGTAGAGACCGCACTGAACATTTACAAGCTGAGCAGATCTGATCACAGATATTTTTAATACGTTAAACATTAAATGGAATTGCGAACTTTTACCTTACTACAAACAATACTCAGGTCAAACATTCAGTCTCCTCTGCAGAACTTTATTTGTGTGGTAAAAAGCTCCATGTCAACTTTTGAGGATACATCTTAGCAGGTAGCGACCTATAAATGGGTGACATCTCACTAGGTTTAACCGTACAGCTCAGAGCTCTTCAGGCTTTCAATTAAAGGCATGCTAATACAGGATTTAGTTAATAACAAGCTCACACAAAACAATGAAGTATCATGCTAGCATGAGATTAAACTGGAATCAAAGAACAGCGGATGTCAACGTCGCTACATCTCATTACAAAAAAACAATGTACATCTTGTAAGAGAAACCCTCTTTAATGAAGCTCTTGAATTACCTGGCTCTGAAACTAAACAGATCAATATCTGCATCCATCCTGATCTGAAAGTAGTGAGAAACACTTCCTTGCACAAATCCTTTTCAATTTAACTGTTAAAAGAGTTCACGAACTGCACTAAACTACTCGTTGACAAACTGAACTCCTTCAATTTGCCGAATACAACACTAGCGTAGCAGCATACTAACATCAGTCGCTAATGAAATAAGAGAGTAGAGACCGCACTGAACATTAACAAGCTGAGCAGATCTGATCACAGACTTTTTTAATATGTTTAACATTAATTGGAATTTGAACTCTTGCCCTACTATAAACAATACTCGAGTTAGTCTCCTCTGCAGAGCTTTATTGGTGTGGTAAAAAGCTCCATGTCAACTTTTGAGGATACATCTTAGAATGTAGCAGCCTATAAAGGGGTGATATAGCTCACTAGGTTTAACCATACAGCTCAGAGCTCTTCAGGCCGTCAATTAAAGACATGCTAATACAGATTTGACTGAACGCTCACCTCATCCACCAACCACAGGTTTATTAGTGACGTCTTCCAGTCTTGGACATAAGGAACTTTTTGACATCATATCCTCTTTACAGTACGATCATGACAGGTTATCTTGCTGAAGGGTTTCAACACTCCCATGGAACCTGTTACTACTAACCAGAGCATTCAAAAAGAAGAGTGCGCACTAGTGCAAAGCAAAACAAATGAGGTCTACAGCTGTTTTAGCAGATCTGCAACCATTGCGGCAATAAAGCTCAACCGCACCTGACACTTTCTGCTGCAGTTTTACGAATGCACAGCTTCCTTTCTATTGTGTGTAGCTGAGGTGAGAGGATGATGGCTTCGCTCACCACTTCCTCTATAATCTGCTGCAACGTTTCAGTTCGCCACCAGGGCCTGATAAACATACACAGGCTTGACCAGTCAAAAAATTTGCATACACTTGAGGAAAAGTTCACCCAAAAATGAACAACACCACACATTTTACTCCTCATGCCGTATTCAACCTTATTCTTCACATACGAGCTGGCGCTAGGGCTGCACGTTATTGGAAAATCTGATATTGAGATATTTTGTTTTGCTGTGATCATATATTACCATAAGTATCATTTCAAAAGGTGATTTAAATGCCTTTATTTGGAAAGATTTCATTCATTTAGAGTGATTGGCGTAATCTACTCTTTTTCTATGCAGTGCATGCACATTCATTCATTCATTCATTTGCTTTTCGGCTTAGTCCCTTTTTTAATCTACGGTCTCCACAGCGGAATAACCGCCAACTGATCCAGCATGTTTTTTTTTACACAGCGGATGACCTTCCAGCCGCAACCCATCTTTGGGAAACATCCACACACACTCATCCACACTCATTCACTACAGACAATTTAGCCTACCCAATTCACCTGGACCGCATGTCTTTGGACTGTGGAGAAAACCGGAGCACCCGGTGGAAACCCACGCGAACACAGGGAGAACATGCAAACTCCACACAGAAACGCCAACTGACCCAGCTGAGGCTCGAACCAGCGACCTTCTTGCTGTGAGGCGACAGCACTACCTACTGCGCCACTGCGTCGCCCTGTGCATGCACATAGAATCTAATAATATACATGCATTTAGAGTATGAATACAATGGAGCAAAATTAAAAGTTGAATAAACAGTGCTTTAGGTTTTTCTAGGGAGTATTACAGTACTTAAACGCAAAAATTTAATTCCAATTAATTTAATGGTCTCCATGGCATTTAGTATGACAAATTTTCCCCATATTTTCTGCACTTCTCAGTTTTAGATTAAAAAAAAGTTGTTTATATTTATACTTTTTTGTTTCGATAGTATTCCATATACATTGTCAGTAACTCTGTAAATTGCATTTATTTTTTAAGTTTGCAAAAATTTTGAGGATTAACCCTTTAGTTTAGCATTTTATTTATCAATAGTATTATTAGTAATTTATTATTCACTTACAAAGTGCTGTGCAATAGTGATAATATAGGCCAATATTTCTGGCAATTTCTTCAAGATAGCAAACTTTTTTACAGCTTATAAAGAAGAATTAGTTTATGTATACATCATATGATGATGATGATGGTCATTTTTCCCCACATATAAACAGCAAAATATTAGTAAATAACTTTTTCTACTTTAATATTTACAGTCACTACTCCATATTGGATTATTATCACGTAAATAACTTGTAAATTCAGTCGCTTCAATTCAGTAATTTAAATTGTAATGAATGAATTCTGAAAAAAAGTGGGTAAACTTCAATAATCTGTACATTAGTACCTTTGGGTAAACTTTACAACACAGCATAATATATGACTTAGGGTTGCACGACATTGGAAAAGTTGAACATTGCCATATTTTGATTTGTTTCTATATATATTGCCATATGAATACAGTTTTAACAGATAGCTCTTTTTGGTAAAAGTTAATTAATTTAGCCTTTAATTTTTTTAATAAATTTAAACAATTTGGGATTGTTCCGGAATATTATTGGGAAAATAGAAGTGAAATATTTTAGATCACATTATTCAGGTACAGAATAATCAAATGTACAAACACTGCAACTTTTTATACAAAATTTTATAAAACATTTTTTACACTTATTTATACAATCAAACACTGAATAGTCTCCACTGTATAAATAATTCAATAAATCCGTCTTTATTAGCTACCAACAGTACAAGTTTGTGTGCCTGAATGCTTTAAAGTCACAGTCAGAGGCCTTATAAACATATTCAAATGATAAACATGCACTCAATTATGGCTAAACTCTTTAGTGACTCCAAACGTCTTGTGTGTTCTGATCTATGGCTCCTGCTCAGCTATAATCCCATCATATAAACTCAGCATTGTACTTTCTGTGATGTGAATTCTGTGGATGTGCACACTGCAATATCGATGCTGACACGATATATTGTGCGGCCCAACATTAAAGTAAATTACCCAAAATATATATTTAAAAAACAGATAAGAGAAACATCCCAACTCAGCTCGGAAAAAGCACGAGTGAGCAACGCATGATTCATTAATCCATCATCTAATGGGATGATTCTTTCCGTATTATCTAACTAAACCAGTTCACAACTTGAACTGAATGATTCACACAAGTGCAACTGTTTCAGTCTGTTTTTCTCCGATCAACAGCTTCCACTGAAACTGTCATGTCTGACTCAAGATGAGCTAATAACAAAGTAATGTGATCCTCAACTGAACTCGCAATACACTTACACTGCTTCAAGCACAGGTTACGTCACAAACTTTCAAATTCCATTCAATGAACACTGACCCAGCAGTGCTACCAAGAAAGCGGTTTCTATGGTGAAAACTGGTCGGCCTGGTAGACTAGCAGTAAGTGTTAATCGACAAAAAAGCTTGCAGACGCTGTAACCCAATGCCTCTGACAGACAGCTCAAATGACAGAGCTCTGGAGCCTGCTGGAATGCGATCTGTGTGTTTCCCCCTCCAGCGCCGCCTCACTTCCTTTGACACACAGACACACACACTGATGGACCAGAAGAAGCAGATCTGAAAAGTGATGTGTTGGTCACTTAACTACTAAAGCACGATTACACACAGAGTGAACATTTGAACAGTTCTCTGAGGAAGGTATTCAACCTATACTCAATTCACTTCACAGTTCTTAAACAATCTTTGCTCCCACTTTATTTTACATGGCATTATATACTATTCACAAACTAATAGTAGGTACTTGTAATGCAATTCGGAACACTTCCAATGCTCCTGAAGTGGGATAACAGTAGGGTTAAGGCTGATTTATACTTCTGCGTCAAACGCCGTCGGTGTCGCTGATGTGAACCTCTCAAAAAATGTAACTACACGTCTCAACGACGCGTAGCGCAAGCTCTGTGATTGGCCGGCTTGGTAGCGCTGACGAGTCTGGGCAGGACCGAGAGCCGCGCGAGTGGCACTAGCCCAATGGAGCGATTGTTTACAAGTGTGGAGTCCCGTGAAGGAGCTCCGGATGGAAAGTTTTGTTTTGTGTTTACCTCATAGTTAAAGTTGTTGCACGTCAGCTGGTTCCTGCCTCAAAATGAGCGAGTTTGAGCCACTTGTACATCCAGGAAGTGGTAAGGAAAAGCAAAACAGCAGCGAAAAAACTCGACACAGAGGAACATTTACACCTCACTGTCAACTAGCGTTTCGGAAGTGTTAATGCAGACCAACATAAAAAGCGCCCAGAAGTATAAATGCACAGCTACACGCGTTGCATGCGCTGTGGGTTACACCGGTCACTTGATGCAGAAGTATAAACCAGGCTTTAGGGCAGGTTTGGGGTATGCACGTCATGTATTGTATGATGAGATCCTGAAACATCATTTTTGTTGGAAAATGTAATCCATACCTACTCCCTACCCCTAAACCCAATCATTACTTTAAATAAAGGGAAATAATAGTTGGATAACAATCATGTAGAAGTGCATAAATCTAACCGTAAGCCTAAACTCAACACATACTGTAAATATATTCCTTCATTCTGATTGGCTGATTGGTATGTTGTTCCAGGATCAACATAAATGCTCATCCAGGAACATTGCTGAAATCAGGTTAGTGTTTGGTGTATGGGTACATTTGATGGTAAGGGATGGTCAACAGTGCAATTATAAATGTAAGTACAGAATTTAATTTCAGATGTAATTTCATGCAGGTCTTAAGTACAATGTAAAAACATGTATTTGCACAATGAGTACATTGCAACAAATGATTAATTTCAATGTAAGTACATATTAGTTAAGGCCACTTAATATTAAGTGGGACCTAAGATTCTCATGAGCGATTTCATGCAAACGTTAACCTTATCATGGAAAAAATAAAGTTTTCACCAAAATATCGAAACCCTATCTAGGTTTGTGTAAGCTTGTATTTTACAGTACAGTAAAAATACTCAAAAGTCTGTCAGTGTTTTCAGACAATTATGTTTGATTTATTAAAGCCACACAAGTGGCAATTTCATAATCAAGCCTTTTACCTTGTAAATGCAAAAATGTTAAATAAAATCAATAATTTTTGTTCTATAGCGAGTCAGCTCATATCCTTTTTATAAGCATTAATTCTTTTAGGTTGTGCAGCTTAATTCACAGAATTTCTACAAAGTATGTTGTATACTGTAAACTCTGCACATCCATAAAGCTGGAATTGCTCAGTTCACTGTCAGTAGTTTGCAGTTATTTTAGCCGTACAATCTGTGACATTTTTGTCCATTCTAATTCATCTTAATCATTATTTTTACTGGGTCGTTTCACAAATGAGTTCTACCTCAATGCAGTTTTTTTATTCTTGTAATTCATTAATTATAAAAGTTAATAAATTGGAAGTCCCACATTGACAGAAAACTGCTTAGAAAGACTACTTACAGATTAAAAATAGGCTGGATACTGTATGAATCCTATAAACAACTTTTATGGTGCTTTAGTAGCAGGAATTTCACAGCTGTAAATTTTTTTTTCTAGTAGAAGAGCAGAGTCACCAATCTTAAAAATGTCCCTTTTTTTGGGATGAACTATACTTTTTAAGACTGCACAATATTGACAAAACTGACATTGCAATGTTTTTTTTTTCGACGATATATATTGCGATATTGAATATATAATTTCACCAGATAAAATTAATGGGTCTGTTTGGAAAGAAATCATAATCTTTGATACATTGGGATACTTTTGTAAAGAAGTGCATCTACATACAATATAATAAACCAATCACAAAGAGTAAAAAATACAGTAGAGCAACAATATTGTAAAAATAAAATATACAGCGATTTATGTTCTGGAAGTTAAGCAATATTTAGATACACAAATTTTATAATCGAAATGTAAAATAATACCATATAGTCTTCATCATATATATATATATATATACATACATATACACACACACACGCAGGCACGCAATTAATCTTCCTTAAAGTTAGAAATGTAATTTCTTATGCCGGAATATTTTAAAACTGAATTAAATTATAAAAATACACATAATTAATAAATGTTTTGGTGATTTTATGGTTAAACGTTGCAAAAATTCCACAAATCATGAATGTTTTCAAAATCTGGTCAATAATTATACTGATTTAACAGCTCAGACTCAGAAATATGACTATTGCGGATGCGCACATTGTGATACAGATGCTGAAAATCCTCTAAAAACAAAAATAAAGGAAGAGTACACTCAACAAAAAAAGTTAATTCTGGCATTATTCACTCACCCTTCAAAATCTGTTTGAGATTCGCTCTTCTGTTGAACACAATGACGGCTTTTTGAAAATGAACATTGACTTTTTTCCCTATTAAAGTCATTGAAGATGCCAGCAACCAGCATTCTTCAAAATATCTTCTTTTGTGTAAAACAGAAAAAAGAAACTCACAAAGGGTTAAAAATCACACAAGGGAGAGTAAATGAGGTGGTGGTTTTTCTTTTTAGGGTGAACTACATCAAAGAAAAATACTGAAAATGTGTGCTCCATAGGCAAATATAGCACACGTTTGCCTAATCTGCACAAGACTCAAGATTAAAACCAACTCATCATCTTTAAAGAAGACCTTTATATGTGTGTGCATCATATAGGCCAAGGTTCAAATATCCCATACCCCCAGTCAATGAGAAACGCCATATGATGAGAGCAGCTGAACACACAAAACATGATCGTCCAATAGTCATTATGCGGCGCTAATGTTGACGTGGGGTTTAGATGAGAAATCCATGCCTGTTGATTTAGGCAGAGAACGAGCGCCGCTTACGTAAGTGTGTTAAACAGGATGGCCACGCATGCCCCTGAAAATACAAAATCAGTTTATTAAGCCTTATATAGGGCTCCTTCAGGGGACGACCGACTTAGAATGACAACAGCAGAAGCCATACAAGGAAATGGCTCTCTTCACCAAAAAATCTTAACCCCTTTCACACACAAGTTCTAATTACTCTCGTTGACCCCGCTGGAGGGGTTTATGTGATCTTTATTAAGAATGCATCGCTTTAAAGTTACCATGGCAACACATTATTACATGACAAACAGTTTAATCATGTGACCATTATTTAGAATGCATCGATTAGGTTTCCATGGCGACGCATTATTACACGACAAAACGTTTTATCATGTGACCATTATTTAGAATGCATCACTTTAAAGTTTCCACAGCAACAGAATTATCAAGTGACACACGACGCATTATTACACGACAAAACATTTTATCACGATCATTTAGAATGCATCACTTTAAAGTTGCCATGGCAACACATTATTACGTGACAAACCATTTCATCATGTGACCATTATTGATGATGCATCGCTTTAAAGTTTCCATGGTGACACAATTTTATCACGTGACACATGGTATTTGAAACGCATCGCTTTAAAGTTTCCATGGCGATGCACTACATGACAAACCATTTTATCATGTCACCATTATTTAGAATGCGTCGCTTTAAAGTTTCCATGGCAACAGAATTTTCTCATGTGACACACGGTATTTGAAACGCATCGGTTTAAAGTTTCCATGGCGACACATAACTACATGACAAACCGTTTCATCATGTGACCATTATTGGTAATGCATCGCTTTAAAGTTTGCATGGTGACACAATTTTATCACGTGACACATGGTATTTGAAACCCATCGATTTAAAGTTTCCATGGCGATGCATTACGTGACAAACCATTTTATCATGTGACCATTATTTAGAATGCATCGATTTAAAGTTTCTACTACGCATACATTTTATTACGTGAAACGGTTTTACTATGTGACTGTTATTCAGAACACATTACTAAAGTTTCCATGGCGATGCATTCATTTTATTATGCAACACCTAATCATGTGACAATTATTTGGAATGCCAAATTTTATACTATTATAATTTCAAATTTTTCATGGCGATGCGTCAAATTTTTCACAAGACAATTTATGATGCATCTCTTTAAAGTTTCCCTGGTGACAGGCCAATTGTGCCCAATGATTTATGTATATATTGTTTTTTTTTCTTTATTCCCTGTTCTGCATTTATAAATAAATATCTTAATTATATTGTGAAATATCTGATAATTCTATTTCTCAAATATGTGTTCATATCACGTTCACATGTCACTTCTTTTGCGTGTGCAAGTTCATTATGTACAATGGAGGCGTGTGGCTCATATAAGAACGCACCATTTTAAATATTTCAGTATGGATACATATTAAAATATCAACACTTTTGACAACACTACAATACATATATTGTCAATGCACAGCCCTGAGCGTATCAAATTCGAACCACTAGATAGTATTTTTCGCCTGAATTAGATTTAATCAGATCTGAAAAAACTATATTTCCTGTTTATTTCAGTATGATCGTTAAATGCATACAATTACTATCTAGGGGGAAAGAATTGCCTATTTTTACAGTATCACGCAGTCATGATCTTAAATAGCTTTTGACTGAAAACGTGGGTATCCCTCAGGGCTTCCTGAGACATTTTCCATAATAAAGCCATTCATTCTTATACTCATGATCATGTTAACAGACCTTGGTTGTCTTTAAATAGACACTGCTATTAAAATAGATAAATTTCAACATACCAAAGTGGTAAGCTTAATTAAGTAACTCTTCATATGCTGGAGACATAAATAACACCATTACTTTCACAAACAAATTACTCACAGTTTTGAATAAGACGACAAATATCTATTTAACAGCTCATAATCACAGCAAGGATTGCTTTTCTCACAAAAATGTAAAAGTCCAGTCTTGATATTATAATGTAAATTCAGTAGTACTTTGACAATAAAAGCACCAATAAATGACTAGTTAAAATAAGGTCTTGGCAGCTTTTACAGCTCAGTCTGGAATCATTTTAAGGCCCTTTGGCATAACAGTAGAATTAAACCAAACGCATTAAACCATGTGGTAACAGCATGATCATAATTTAACCACCCATTTCCCCACAAGGCCAAATAAAGTGAATTAACCCTATAGCTGTTTAACCACAGAACCTATTCAGCGAATACAAAAACGTCTCTTTGTAGCTTAAATCAGCCTTTTAGGCAAGAAGAAGCTTTAACAAAATGCCATTTACTTGAATTAAAGTGTGTGTGTGTTATATTTCCCGTCTATGATAACATTGAAGTTTTAGCAGTGTGTAATCAAAAATGTCTCCCAATTTGTAAATGCAAACGTTTAGAGAGTCTGAAAGTGTTTCATGCATGACAAAGCGCATTAGAATCAGGGCTGCAGGATACTGGGAAAATATATGACGTTGTTGTTATTGTGATAACAATATTTCTTATGATTTAACATTTCCCTAGAATTATTCTATTTTTAAACCATTTATGTAATTACATTAAAATATCCTCAATCCTCAGTGTTTAACTGAATGATTTATGCACTTTGCATGTATATGTTCACGTATGTCCACGTTCGACTGCACACAAGCAAGTCTTTAAATAGAACAAAGTCAGACTTTCAGTTTACTCACAGCGAGCTTGAAGTGAAAAAAAAGACCCAGTTGTTGTTCTCATTCAGCATGTTTGCATGCAAAGATGCTTCTTCATCCTGATCTACATTACCTTTACACCACTAAAGAGAGATTTACACCAAGATAAAGAACTATACATATAACAACATTAGCATCCACACCAACATAAAATAACGTTCTTTTGACTAGATGTGGATTGATTGTCAGGGAGATTCTTATTTTGTTGTATAATGAAATTTAAAGGTCCTGTAAAGTGCTTTGAAATGTGCCTTTTTTTTTCAATTTGATGTTTGGCGTATTCTAATCTGGAAAAAAGACAGGGTGGGACATAGAGTAGCTCCTCCCTCTTTAAAAACATCCTTTAGTGGTTTGTTTTTAGCACAGCTGAGCCAGCGAGAGCAGTTGATCAAATGAAAAGCAAATTAGAAGCGTTTTGAAGGGGGCGGAGCATGTGGGATACTGGAGAGCATTTGATTGGACAGAAGATTTGATGAGAAACTGAAGTATGAGGTGACATCAGAAAATTCTTTGATGCATTTAGGAAGTAGTGACAAACTGCAAGCATTTTATAAATGTGAACTGTTGCTGTTTTGGAGCCCACTAGCTTATAGATATGCAAGGGAATGTGTATTTATTATATACTGCATTATAGCAGACCTCAAGGGCTTTAGAATCATGAGGGGACTATCCACACCACCACCAATGTGCAGCATCCACTTTGATGATCCGAAGGCAGCCACAGGACAACTGCGCTAATGCACTTCCCACACACTGGCTTTAGGTATAGTGAAGAGAGGGACGGCCCATTCACACGGGGCGTCAGCATCAACGCTTCCCTTTCATTTTGAATGGGTGACATCAAGCGTTGCTGAACTAAATTGGGGGTCCAACGGCGCTGCTTGAGTGCCGTTGCTCACTGGACATGTTGGGATTTTCTCAACTTATCAAGCACCAATGGAAGCATTAGCCAATCAGATCGCTGAATGCAAATACACCAGCTCAGACAGTAGCTGATTGCTGACTAATTTAATTGGCTGACGCTGCTATGACGATTGCGTCAGACCCAATTACAGACACGCCTTGTGTAAAGCGTTGACTCTGAAGAATTTCTAGGTGAATCAAGTCTTATAGCATTTCACAATCTCTACTTTGTTTACTACTAGTAAAACATCCATCTTCTCACCTCCTGTATGAGGAATTATTCACTGCTGCACTCAACAAATCTGCTCATTTGCAAACCACACACCTATCTCATCAGGAAACCAACGCTTCTTAAAGGTGAAGTGGATACTGTGACTTTATCTTATGCTGTATCTTCTTGTTTCTGACGAGCATCAGTCCTACGAGCTCAAATACAAGCTGGCAGGACACAATGGCGCACTAAATCCCACAGCAATGCATTTAAATTCATCTCAACAGAGAAAGTGTGTAAACAGGATAAGTGGAAAACAGTCATTTCGCACACTTAACACCTGCTTTTCTCTAGAACTATCTGCAGATCAAGGTCAAATGCTAAAGTATTTCTGTTTCTATACTTCTTCTGCTTTTTTTTGTTTATCTCTGACAATGCAAAAATGCACTGTGATGCCAGTGTGTTGCTGTGTGATAATACAATGCTATGTTATAGGGTCAAAACAATCATATAAATACATTTGATTGTGTTGAATGCTGTTAACAGTACTGTACACACTAGCCTGCTGGCTAGCACATGACACCTGTTGCATATCACAATAAGCCAGATTGCTTTAGGAATTTTTATATGCGGGTATCCCAACAGTTGCACACTGGTATAAAAATAAATAAATAAATAAATAAATAAATAAAAGCTGCACTACAAAATCTCTCTCAGCCATAAAAATGAGAATTTTGACAGTTTTACTGCTTTTTATGACCCAAAAATTTCAACTGTGTATTTGAATTACCCTTGTTTTACCATTTTTAATTAAATTATATATTTTGGGTGATGGAACACACACTGTAAAGACTTCATGATGTCCCAATACAAAATTATTAAGTAAACTTAACTGTTTTACAAACTTAAGAAGATTCAACATAAACACTTCCACATCCCAAAAACAACTTAAGAATTGTGTGTGTGTATATATATATATATATATATATATATATATATATTTATATATATATATATATATATATATATATATATATATATTGAGTGAACAACAATTAATAAATGTGTGGATTCCTAGATGACTTTCTTAATAGAGCTTTTAAAACTATCTGCTGAAGTTGTTTCGATATCACAATTTATAAAAATCACAGATAAAATAAATACTGCCCTTCTGACACACCATGGAAACTGATGTTACAAAAAAAATCTTTTGAATGACACAAATAGTGCACAATCAAGGCCATGTTAGGCTAATAAGCATAGTCTATTTACATGTCATGTTTCCTTCAAGTCATTTGGTAGTCTTTAACTGTTTTTAGGCCATATAAGGTGTTAAAATACGAAGAGGAAACGACACAACAAACTCCTCCATTACGGTTTTAAACAAACCACAATAAGTTGCTTATCATAGCAATTCATGAATACAGAACCGAAAATTGCATATTAACCATAAATACATTTTCTATCACCACTCTGGATTTCTTTATCTCTTCCTTAAAAGAGATGATATGATGAATACACTCCTGCCCTCTTCTGTTGTGTCCAAAACAAAACAAAAGCATGTGTTCAAAAAAAAAAACACACACACATGGACAGAACTCTTGTTGGACTATTTTGACCCTGTGGACCTGCAGAAAATTTATTTTTAAAACAACTTTTGTGTCCAATTCAAAGAATATTGTTTTAAAAACTCTTCCACTTTGTGGTTGAAATGAGATTTAACTTTGTGAAACAGTCAAGCTCTGTCTAAAACTATATGACAAAAACTGAAGACAAAGTGTGGTTTTTTTTTGGTCACTTGAACTTATTTTAATAAGTTAATAAGAGAGTGAGTTTTAAATGTATTGCCAAATCAGCTTCTCTGACTATTTTATCACAAAACCAGACTTACAGCATTTTATAAAAATAACTTATAATAATAATAATAATAATAATAATAATAATAATAATAATAATACAATAATCGAAAAAAAAATAAAAAAATGGCAATTTTTTAAGGATGCACATTTCCTTTAAAGTCTTATAAAGATTAAAAATCATTAAAAATAGGGTATTGCAAAAGTATACGTTTGCTTTCTGTTGCAATGTTGACAATAACTTAACGAGTGCTCAACTCAATTTAATATTTATACAAAGCCTAACTTCATATTTTTAGTCAGTTTAATTCATGCAAGCTGAGATGACTAGAAAAAGTTCATTATAAATCAAATAAAAGATTTAAGGCAGCAAATAATTATTTTACATGTAAGAAGAATTATACTTCCAAGTACTTACTTAATAGACAAAGAGCATTTCTAGTATTAAGCCTAATTGAGTAGTTTGATGAACTTGGTCACCATATTTGTTCAAGCATTACATCAACTTGATCACATTTTGGTCATTCTGGTAAACATATGTATGATTTGGGGAAACTTCAGAAAAGGGAAATGGTGTTTATTGCATGGGTCTCAAAGTCAATTCCTGGAGGGCCGCAGCTCTGCAGTTTTGCTCCAACTACTGTACCTTCAACTTATGCAGAGCTGTGGGCCTCCAAGAAATGAGTAAAAGATCATTGGTTTATGGGAAAAATAGTGCAACATATTATAGAGTTCACCCAAAAATGAATATTCGCTCACTATTTACTCTCCTCGAGTGGTTCCAAACCATTATTAGTTTCCTTCTTCGGTTGAACCCTAAAGAAAATATTTAGCAAAAAGCTGTATAACCATTGACTTCCATAATAAGAAAAACAAGTGCTATGGAAATCAATGGTTACAGATTTTTCAAGGTCTTTTCTACCAGAATAAAAAAAAATAAATAAATAAAACAGATTTGAAACAAAGGGTGAGTAAACAAAAAAATAATAATTTTGATTCTTGTTTAAACTACTTTTTTTTTTTTTTTTTAATTAGCTGAAACCACACAATTCTTAAGTTTTTTTTGGGACAACTCTTTTGTTTTGTTTTCAATAAACTTAAAATCCTAAAAACCATTAAGTTAACTTAATCGAAAGCATCAGGATGACACAAAGGGATTTTTTACAGTGTAAATGATGACAAATTAAGTTTTTTGGGTGAACTTTTCCTTTAAGAACCTTAAAAAACCCACAATTTTTTTTACAAAAGTAGTTTTTCATACAATAAATATTTTTAAAGTGTTTCCTGCTTCTGGGGAAAAATTTCACGTAATTAAAACAATAATCAACAAAATATCAACTTCCAATTTGATGGATTTAATATCACAAAATGCATCAAATAAAGTGGTCAAACACAAATAAGAGTTTCCCCCTTGTGACCTCACTGTGTTGTGCTTGAGCAGGTTTAACTATATGAGCTTACTCAAGCAAACACCATTACAGTGAAACAGAGAACAGAAACACGTGTTGGGTAAATGAGGACAGATTTGAGTACTGCAGCAGTTTCCTGATGCATAATACTGCCATCTTTACAAAGATTTACACTTGTTGTTATTATTTAGTAAACACACGTCATGGGCCAATCCAATGCAAGCCTTCAGTTCTACTGTACATAATTAACACACATTACCTAATATTTTAAGACATCTACACACTCATTAAAATGTCGGTAGCACTTTTAAAGGTCCCGTTTCACATTTACATAATTTGTACTTCAAGTCATTACAGAAACTAACCCATCAGAGTTTCCTACACGTTGAACTATTTGTGATGGTTCACCATTATTTCATTAATGACCACCGATAATAGAATTCCTAAAGGCTTAGATTGTGCTGAATATACATGAACACTGGACGTATCAAAATTAAAATGCTGTGTTTTAATATGAAAATATCTTTCGGAACAATTGTAAAATATTAATTTGCATTAGTGGCTGCTAGGTCTGTCACAATAATCAATACAGCGGGAAAATAAGTATTAAACACATCATGTTTTTTCATGGAAATAATATTTCTATGGGAGCTGTTGACATGGAATTAAACCAGATGTAGGTAAAAACTCAAACAATACAAACATAAAAATAAAGCAAAAAATAATCTGAAAAAATTGTTGTGTAATAACAATGGAATAACGTACTGAAACGTATTCAATACTTTATATAAAAGGCTTTTTTGGTGATCACAAACGCCTCTCGTGTAGAGAATGAAGCCACGTGAATTTTATTTTAAAATTTGTATTTTCTATTGGATTGAGATCAGGTGATTGGGTGGGCCATTCTGCAGCTTGATTTGTTTTCTCTGAAAGCATTTGACAGTCTGCTAGACTGAGCTTTGGATCATTGTCTTGCTAAAATGTCCAGTCTGGTTTCATCTTCATCCTCCTTCAAATGTGGATGTTGTACTAAAGTTGCAAATATTAATTTATAATGACGAAGAGCAGAGGGTTGCTGAAGAACGACAGAGATTTGAACTGCTGTCAGGCCTTTCACTGCTTTTCTACATCCCCCTTTTTCAGGTGTTCAATCATTTTTCCCTGTGTGATTTGCATCTGCCATGTAAAACATATGCTGGATAAGTTGGTGGTTCATTCCGCTATGGCGACCCCTGTATAGTAAAGGAACTAAACTGAAAAGAAAATGAATGATGTTTATCCGAGCAAGAAATTTTTTCAGGTATTTCCTGTATTATTTTTTCTTCTGGAGAAAGTCTTATTTGTTTTATTTCGGTTAGGTCAATATTATTATACCCTTAAGCTATATTTTTAGATTTTTTACAGAACTAACCAAATTGCCTAACTACCGTTACTTGCCTAATTTAACTAATTAAGCCTTTAAATGTCACTTTAAGCTGAATACTAGTATCTTGAAAAAAGATCTAGTCAAATATTATGTACTGTTAATATTTCAATAGAAATCAGTTATTAGAATTTATTTATTGAAACTATTTTGTTTAGAAATGTGTTGAAAAAAAAATCTCCATTAAACGGAGAGTGTGTGTGTGTGTGTGTGTATATAGTTGAAGGCAGATTTATTAGCCCCCCTTTGAATATTTGTTGCTTTTTTAATATTTCACATATTATATTTAACAGAGCTAGGAAATTTTCACGGCATTGCTGATAATGTTTTTTCTTCTGGAAAAGGTCTTATTTGTTTTATTTTGGCTAGAATAAAAGCAGTTATTAATTTTTTAAACACCATTTTAAGGACAAAATTATTAGCCCCTTTAAGCTAACTTTTTTATCGATAGTCTACAGAACAAACCATCATTATACAATAACTTGCCTAATTATCATAACCTGCCTAGTTCACCTAATTAACCTAGTTAAGCCTTTAAAAGTCACTTTAAGCTGTATAGAAGTGTCTTGAAAAATATCTAGTAAAATATTATGTCCTGTCATCATGGCAAAGATAAAACAAATCAGTTATTAGAGATGAGTTATTAAAACTATTATGTTTGGAAATGTGTTGAAGAATTCCCAGAGATAGGTTGCGGCTGGAAGGGCATCCGCTGCGTAAAAACTTGCTGGATAAGTTGGCGGTTCATTCCGCTGTGGCGACCCCAGATTAACAAAGGGACTAAGCCGGCAAGAAAATAAATGAATGAATGTGTTGAAGAAATCTGCTCTCTGTTGAACAAAAATTGGGGAAAAAAATAACGGGTTCTAATAATTCAGGGGGGCCAATAATTCTGACTTCAACTGTATATACATATTTATAAAAAGTCAAAGAAAAAGCAGGTCAAAGAATAAGCAAATATCAAGCCAAGCACAGTCTAAGTGATCTGAAAAGCCCAGAAACGCAACACTGCAGTAGCTTTTGGCTGACTGCTGGAACAAAAGCAGTGAAAGACGGACGCGTGCGGCAAATCAATGCCACGTCACTGCAGGCGCCTGAACAGCAGGTGCTGCTCTGAGAGCTGGGGGTCGCAGGACTGAATGATTTCACTGTGCTTCAAGAGGCACATTTGGGGACCTGGGGTGAAGAAAAAGAGGAGTCCCCCGCAGACCGCAGAAACACCGTCCAATTTCTGTGAGTCCCGCTCATAGGGTTACTCTCTCATGGAGGAAATAGCTAAATATAAATAGCCGCTTTCACTATTTTTCCTTGATCACGGGCCCCTCATCTCAGCGGGATCTGGGGGCCCAAGACAAAATGTCTCTCACTCATTCATTTGAGTTTGCTCTCTCCTTTTTTAACTTAATGAGAGGCTGCGGAGAGACCTGTCAGTGTGACAATAATTACAGAAACTACACTGTGCACCAGCTGCAACAGGCCCCGGGCCCCAAAAACATTCATAACACACAAATGTGAGGTCATGGAAAAATAGAGAGAGAAAGAAAAAAAAAAGTTGCTTGGCTACTGTACATCCCAGACGCTGAATACTGGGTTTCTTAGACGACAGAATCAAATAACAGACTGTTCATCCCTGTAATTCAGATAATGCCAAGCTCAGGCATACACACAGGCCACCAGATAAACACTAAATACACCGACTGATGGGCGCAGAAGAGGGTAAATTAGCAGCTGAGTCACTGGCTGGAGCAGGTGTGGATGAATGAGTGTGTGTGAAAAGCAAAAAAATGAATAGAGTAATACAGTATTAGGAATGGGACGATAACCGTTTTCAAGGTATACCACGGTTTGGAAAAGTCAAGGTTTTAAAATCGCCAAAATTTTCTGTAATACCGTTGCTAAGGTATGTGTACGATTTTTTTTTATTTACACTTTTTATTTTATTTTTTATAGGGCAACAGTGTCTCCAGCAGAAAAGATCTCTAAAGATTTAAATTGTCATTTTGTCATTGTAAATTGTAAAGAAATCTTTTTGAAACTGATGAAGACAGCAGAGGTCAATGATTCATTTTCATTATTTAGCCTGACACAGTTACCGCTCCAAAATATCATAAATATTTCTCTAAATAAAATATATTGTGTTCAAAGAGGAAAAAGTTGTTTTTAACCCAGACATTTAAAAATAATATATTTAGAGCAGTGATCACAATACCATAATATTTTTATCTAGTTTTGTTACCATCAGAATCTTATACTGGCCCATGCCTAACTCTGACTGACGTGCTTGAAGGCCCATGATGTTTTTCCTGGTGACATGGAGTCGATCCGCGATTCACAGCACATTATGTTAGCTGACGAAAGCCTCTTGTCTTGAGGGTGGACCTTTCAGAGGAACTAGGAAATATGACAGCCGCTTACATGTTAGCTGAGTAGCTGTGTATAATCAAAGTAAGATTTATGATATAATAACGTGACTTTCGACAAGTGAAGCATGAGCACACATTGCTTTGCATCTTATAAACACAACCAAGCCTTAAAAATACACTATGGACCACCTCTTTAAAAGAAAACAAATCTCGTACCAGTCCTGAATTTGAACAAAACCTCAACATTCTGTATTATTTTATGGCTATGAGAACAAACACAAAAGGTGCAGCTCTCTGTTTTATTATTACTTTGTTAAATATTTCAAAGTGAGATGGCATTATATCTTAACGTGAGCTTATACCAAGCGTTTTTTTAACCCAACTGTAAGACAATACATATCTCATTACAATGCACATCTTATGTGTTAATCTAATGTTATGTCAGTTTACTAAACATATCTTAATTTAAGAAAAAAACACCATAAAAAGGTAAAAGAAAACAAAAGAAAAATACATTTCTGATATTGAGGTGAAGTCGGTTTGATATTCGCATTCGTTCAGTGATTACTTGTGACAGGCTCCCTATATTGTTTACTATGGTACTTTAAATATTCAGTCTGGAATCACACGCAAGTATGACTTGAAAACAACATTAGCACTATTTATTTGACTGTGAACAATGCTGTAATTGAATAGTCATTGGCTGCTAATATGATTTCACTATTTAGAATTTATAAACAATACTTTTCTGAAATTACATTATTAAGGAGAAATTCAGAATGTGCAAGTATAAAAGCAGCTTTATCTCAATAAAGTGATTTCTGTTCTACCTCATGATGCTTACAAACAATAATAATAGAAAAGATACAAGCAATGCTGGTACAAAATATCGAGTACATAACTAAACCTCATTCAAATGTCTTAACTTCAACTTTTCATGATTCATTTTACATTACTTCAAGCTCTGAGTGAATACTTCTGCACTTGCTGAGAAATATCACACAATTCGATCATAACTCACAGCTCAACGTTAAAATAATGCAAGACCAAACCTGAGGTACTGTACTATTACAATCCAGAGAGCAAATCTGACTTATAAAAGACCATTATATGCTGAAGTGATGCATGAGAGCACAAACTACTGTAGCATTTCACGTCGAGTAAACAGCCAATAAATGAGGTAGCTTGCTTAAATGCATGTTGATAATAACTGTTGCATACAATATGAACAAGCAGAAACAAACCATGACCCTAAATCAGACACTAATAAGGAGATCCCATATAACAGATGATGTCAAAGTCAAAAACCATAACCACATTAAAAAGACAATACGAGCAGTTTGGAGGCTTTTTGCTTTAACAAAGACTACTATAATGCTAACAACACTGCATTGAGAACAGATACTTCAATGTAAACACCACGAAGACCTGCTGAATTTATTTAACACATCATTTTATGTATAATTCGTGCTTTTATACAGAATTATCCCAACATTTTCCTCCTGAATTTATGAATGCAATGCAGTTTGTCCTGTAATCACAGCAAATGAGAGGCCTGACCACAGCCTTCACACAATCCCTTCACTGTTACACTGATTTCCCCGTGACACATTGTTTTTTAGATGATTTCCTTTCTTATTTAATTCTGTCGTTATAATGATAATTTAATCAAACGAGCGACCGTCGGATTTACAGCTTCAGCTATCTACACGCTACAATTACATTAAACTCACATACATATCTGTCTTCTTACCCTTGAATGATCCGATGTTGACCGGCGGCTCTTTTTATCCAGGACACACTCGATAAACAGCACTATTCAGACAATAAACGCGTTTTTCAGATCCATATTCGCTGATGGTTTCACTGGAAGGTTTTTTTTTCTGTATCCAGCGTGAGAACTGCGGTTCCACTCAGCGCACTGATACGCGATCTAACCTGCTGAAAGAGGCGGGGCTGCGAGGGGCTGCGTGGAGTTTAGTTGCGGACCCATTGGTTAGTTTAGAGAAATCTCATTGCTTATTGGTCACCTCACACGTCCATCAATTGTGTGTGCTGGGCTGGTCCCAACAGTAGGTACAAAAATGTAACACGGAGCTATGTAGAGTTTCGGTAGGGAAACAGTTTCGCAATTCATATTATATTATATTATATTATATTATATTATATTATATTATATTATATTATATTATATTATATTATATTATATTATATTTTACTATATATTACATTACATTATTTTACATTAGATTTTATTACATTACATTACAATATATTATACTATGTATTACATTATAATACATTACAATATATTACATTATATTATATTACTTTATATTATATCACATTACATTGTTATATTATATATTACATTATATTATATTACATTATATTACATTTTATTACCTTATATTACACTATATTACATTATACTATTATTATTATATAAATGCTACTTGATAATAGATTATGTTTTCAAATAGATCAAGTATTAACATATTTATTAATAATATTTATTAACAACAAGTATTAATTAATTTGTGGTCTATATCTGTTTTTTATACTGTCAATCTATTGTCTAATAGCCTTTCAGAATTCCTATTATATTATATTATATTATTTTATATTATATTATATTATATTATATTATATTATATTATTTTATATTATATTATTTTATTTTATTTTATTTTATATTATATTATATTATATTATATTATATTATATTATATTATATTATATTATATTACGTTGTAATAGGACAAATTCCTGGATTAACATCTATGTTGATCCTGAAACAACATTCCAATCAGCCAATCAGAATTAAGAGATACGTTTACCGTTTGCGTTAAGTTTAGGCTCATGGTTTATGCACGTCTACATGATTGCTATCTAACTATTACCATCCAACCTCTGATTTTGAGAATAATTTACAGCAGTGGTCTCTCCGTGTACCACCATAATGAGCAGTATTGAAATACAATAGCGTAGTAGACCTAATTAAGCAGCTAGAGCACTGCACAGTTCAAAAACAAGCCACTTTAAACATTATAAATAGTTTGAACATTAGTACTGTGCTTATAGGTAAAACTAAATAATGTAAATAAATGTGCAAAATAATTAAACTTTGCAAATATGGGGAGGTGATTAGCTTTAAAGAATAGAATACATAAACATTAGACAATTGAAAATGAAATAAAAGGTGTAGCCTATTAAAATTAATTTACTGCTATCGTATGCGTCAAAGGGTTAAATGTGTGTTCATTTTGTTACTTTAATCATTTATCAATTCCTCAGTGTACCACTTGTGGTACTGTTACCACAGTTTGTGAACCCCTGATTTACAGTAATGGTTGTGTTTAGGGGTAGGGAATAGGTATGGGTTACATTTTCCAACAAAAACGATGTTCCAGGATCAGCATAGATGTTAATCCATCTATAATCACATCGTATTAGGCAAAATCACGAGTTTATTTCTCTGTTGAGAATAAAATAATCATTTTGAATAGTCCTGAAAACCTGTAACCATTGACTTCAATAGAATTTGTTTTCCTTCTATGGGTGTCAATGGTTGCAGGTTTCTAACACCGTATGAAGTATCTTCTCTTGTGTTCAACAGAAAAAATACTTCCAGCAGGATAACACACCATGTCATAAAGCGTGAATCATCTCACACTGGCTTCTTGAACACGACAATGAGTTCACTGTACTCAAATGGCCTCCACAGTCACCAGATCTCAATCCAATAGAGCACTTTTGGGATGTGGTGGAATGGCAGATTTGCATTATGGTTGTATAGCTGACAAGTCTGGAGCAACTGCGTGATGCTATCATGTCAATACGGAGCAAAATCTCTGAGGAATATTTCCAGTACCTTGTTGAATCTCTGCTATGAATGATTAAGGCAGTTCTAAAGGCAAAAGGGGTCCAACCCGGTGCTAGTAAGGTGTACCTAATAAAGTGGCCAGTGAGTGTATATCACAATATTAGTGAAATAAATGTAAAAACTGAATACATATATATTTACACACATTTACACAAGTAAATACATAGATTCAATGATGGGCTTAAAAATCTGTGGAAGTCTGCAGGTATCTGCTCGCTCAGACTCCGTGTGGGCCTACTCATGACTTATTGATCACATAAATGACATTGTGCAAACCACAGGATGCCGAGTGTGGTGTTGTGAACTTGCCTCAGCTTATCTCAAAACAAACTTGAATGATTTGACCATATTCAAAGTCCCTCAGGCACGGTTTGATGAACGCTGCAGGATACAATCTGTTTCCTGTCCTAACAGATGGACGTTACAGTAGAGCAGCCCTGATTCTGCTCTCCACAATCCCACACACACTGAAAAAAGGTTTGCTGGATTTACTGAATGTTTTGAGGTAAGTGGTTGCAAACCATTAAAATGGGCTGAATCTGAACAAAGTTTACTAATGTTCAATTCATTTATTTGTTTAATTTTAGCCCAGGGAGACATGGTGGCTCAGTAGTTAGCACTGTCGCCTCACAGCAAGAAAGTCTTTGTTCAATTCCCAGCTGGTTCAGTTGGCATTTCTGTGTGTGGTTTGCTCCGGTTTCCCCCACAGTCCAAACACTATAGGTGAATTGAATAAACTAAATTGTCTGTAGTGTATGTGTGTGAATGAGTTGGGTATTTCGCAGTACTGGGTTGCAGCTGGAAGGGCATCTGCTGTGTAAAACATAAGCTGGAATAGTTGGCGGTTGATTCAGCTGTGATTCAGATACTAAGCTGAAGGAAAATGAATGAATGAATAAATACAGCACAAATTGTAACTCTTATAAATTTGTTAGTGTTTAGCTAGAATTATATTTAAGGCATTATCTTAGACATGGTTCCCTTTAATAATCCACAGAATAGAAACACAGGTATGAAGAGGAGTAAACAATGGCCATTCTTACCGGAATGTGGGTCAACTGTTCTTTAAGAAAGCAGAAAAGGCATCTAAACCCGCAGTAGCGCCACCTCGTGGAACACTGGAGAAATGTCTGCTGCTCTGCCATTTAAAAGATTTATTACAAAAACATCTCCAGGCCCTGCCAACAAACCGAGCAGCGATTCATCATGACCACAGCTTTCATATGCCCGAGGGAAACAATGATTACTCTGATCTTAAATATAACCTTTATGTTGGAGTGTAAACAAAATGGAAGAAAATGAAATGCCACTGAAAATGAGACTGCTTAATAGGAGCTGAATATTTAACACGATATTTCATTAGATCAAACCACAGACACAGATGACAGATCTATCTATCTATCTATCCATCCATCCATCCATCCATCCATCCATCCATCCATCCATCCATCCATCCATCCATCCATCTATCTATCTATCTATCTATCTATCTATCTATCTATCTATCTATCTATCTATCTATCTATCTATCTATCTATCTCTCTCTCTCTCTCTCTCTCTATCCATCCATCCATTCATCCATCCATCCATCCATCCATCCATCCATCCATTTATATATCTATCTATCTTCCAAAAAAAAAAAAAGTTAAATATGTAAAACATTCTGAGGCAAAAACCTAATTGTGCAGGCTGATCTGGTAGCGGGGGAGTTGTCGAAAAATAACAGGTAAGAGTACAGTTCATCAAATAATGTTTGACGAAAGTGAAGAGCGGGAGGTGTATGGGTTTGTAGGGTGTGGATCCCTTATAGTATCTCTGGGGGCCCCAAAACGCCCCTTAGAATCGTCCTAACTTGCCCCTCTAACTGGTAGTAATTTCAGACACAGCCATGATCTTGTATGGGGTCCTTCAACTACTGTATTAAAGTCTTCCGTGGATTTGCCAGACTTAACGTTAGCATTGCGTGTTACACCAGAGGAGATGGTTTTCAGCTACAAAATTAATCAAGTTTAAAAAAAAAAAACGATTGGCCTTTACTAAAATAGCTACTTGTATAATTATGTCTGAAGCATTTAATATTTTATGACTTTCCTTCAATTAATGTGTGCTGTAATTAATTGAACTGTGATTGAGATAGACCACAGGACAGTTTTGGGACTTGGCTCAAAAACGTAAATATGTAATAACGCAGCAGTTTATATAACAAGAGGTCCATGGAAGACAAAGAAAGGTTTAACCATTTACTGCATTTTAAATGATGATGACAATACTAATTATATTCATATTTGTCAGTGAAAATACAACCTCACGACAGCATCTTATATATTATTTATTCATTCATTTTTCTTCAGCTTAGTCTCTAATTCAGAGGTCGCTACAGCGGAATGAACCGCCAACTATCCCAGCATATGTTTTACACAGTGGATGCCTTTCCAGCTGCAACTCAGTACTGGGAAACACCCATACGCTCTCATTCTCACACACACACACACACACACGCACACGCACACGCACACACACACTCATACACTGTGGTCAATGTAGCTTATTCAATTCACCTATAGCGTATGTGTTTGCAAACTGGCCCCGGCAAGACTTGAATCACGGACCTTCTTGTTGTGAGGTGACAGTGCTAACCACTGAGCCACCGTGTCACCAAGGAGGTTTTCTTTTCAGTCTGATGAGATAAAAATCCCATCACACTTAATCCCAAACACAAATCCATCCATCACTCAGGCAGGGATTGCATCGATCGCCTTATTGAGAGAGGACTAAAGAAATCAATACAGGTTCATTCATAACATTTTGCCAGGGATTTTGCTCTCGTCTTATAGAAAAACAGACATCAGATGTAAAAAGTATGGGAAATACATCTAAAGAGTGGTATTTGATTGCATTTTGTTATAATGAAAATGATCCAAAACCATTAAAATGTTTATGCTATTATGCTATTACAAGATGCAAAATAAGTCTCTCGTGTCCCCAGAGTTTGTGTGTGTGTGTGTGTGTGTGTGTGTGTGTATAAAGTTTAATCGCTTTAAATTCAAATGAGATTGTGCTTTTTCAAAAGAGGGCGGAGCTACAAATGCCTGTGTGCCAGCATAGTGCATAGGCCTGATAGCTCCTCCCTAAATGACTGATAGTCTCGCCCTAAAAGACAGATCACCTTGGCCTAAAGGCCTAATAGCGCCTCCCTAAATGACTGATAGCTCCTCCCTAAATGACTTATAGCCCCTCCCTAAAGGCATGATAGTTCCTCCCTAAATGCTTGAAAATCCTGCCTTAAAGACCTGATAGCTCCTCCCTAAATGACTGATAGTCCCACCCTAAATGACCGATCGCCTCGTCCTAAAGGCCTGATAGCTCCTCCCTAAATGACTGATAGCCCCTCCCTAAAGGCCTGATAGTTCCTCAATAAATGCTTGAAAATCCTGCCTTAAAGGCCTGATAGCTCCTCCCTAAATGACTGATCGCCTCGCTCTAAAGGCCTGATAGCTCCTCCCTAAATGACTTATAGCCCCTCCCTAAAGGCATGATAGTTCCTCCCTAAATGCTTGAAAATCCTGCCTTAAAGACCTGATAGCTCCTCCCTAAATGACTGATAGTCCCACCCTAAATGACCGATCGCCTCGCCCTAAAGGCCTGATAGCTCCTCCCTAAATGACTGATAGCTCCTCCCTAAAGGCTGATAGTTCTTCCCTAAATGCTTGAAAATCCTGCCTTAAAGGCCTGATAGCTCCTCCCTAAATGACTGATAGTCCCGCCCTAAATGACCGATCGCCTCGCCCTAAAGGCCTGATAGCTCCTCCCTAAATGACTGATAGTCCCGCCCTAAATGACCGATCGCCTCGCCATAAAGGCTTGATAGCTCCTCCCTAAATGACTGATAGCTCCTCCCTAAATGACTAATAGTCCCGCCCTAAATGACCGATCGCCTTGTCCTAAAGGTCTGATAGCTCCTCCCTAAATGACTGATAGTCCCGCCCTAAATGACCGATCGCCTCGCCCTAAAGGCCTGATAGCTCCTCCCTAAATGACTGATAGTCCCACCCTAAATGACCGATCGCCTCCCCCTAAAGGCCTGATAGCTCCTCCCTAAATGACTGATTGCTCCTCCCTAAACAACTGATAGTCCCGCCCTAAATGACCGATCGCCTCGTCCTAAAGGCCTGATAGTTCCTCCCTAAATGCATGATAGTCCCGGCCAAAAGCACTGATAGCCTTGACCTAAAGGCTTTTCATGTGACCAGAAGTGAAGAATAGTCATTTTGGGGGTAAAGTCTATATCGGATACGCGGCCGGCCGGAAGTGCGATATGCACATCAATTATAGTAGCATTTTTTATGACACTGTATAACAATAATTAATTATTTTACAATACGGTGACGTTGGGTTTAGGGTTGGGACGGGGGTAGATGTTAATAAAATATCATAAATGGGAAATTTTATAAATAATATAAATAATTCTCATTAACTTCCAGCCGCAACCATATCCGATCTAGCAACAACTCATTTTGAGGAGGAGGGAAAGTTCTAGTAATTGATCAAAGTTAATGAGGGCAAATTAACTTGAACAAAAGTGTACAGATACATAGTTAATAACAAGAACTACCATACACATATATATATATAAAAAAAGAGAACCTTTTTACTTGGCAACATAGCAACAAGGGCTTAAACTCTCATTTTCATCTCTCTCATCGTTGACGACAATAAAACATGGAAATTTGGATTAAAAATAATCCAAAAAGTGAAAATCTCCAAAGAAACAGTTGTTTGATTTTGCCTGAAGGAACAATCAATGCCGTTGTTTATAGATTTAGCCTACTGCATCATACCTTGCTTCAGTGAACCAGGAAAAAAAAAATCAATGCTATCAGAGGGGGGCTCTATGGATCACCGTTTTTATTTTCACACATCAACAGTTAGCAAAGACATTACACCGATTGGCACTCTTCCAACGACATGATTGGAAACAAATGCCGAAGATCCAGACATTCAGTGATTGCACACATTAGTAAGAGAAGAGGGGCTGGGAAACACTGCACACATACACACACACACACACACACACACACACACACATATACATGCCCCCTCATGCGCTCAAAAAAACCACACACATCTGCGGCGTTCATTTAATGGGCGAGTCCAGAATCTCCTGGTAGTCTTGTCTTATGGCTCGGCTCACCCTGTAAAGCTTGAGACCCGTCAGGACGAACACGCTGACCATGATAACCAGCGCCCCAAAGACGTCATACACCGACGGGATCATTCGCAGCACGATGAGCTGAAGAAACATGGCCACCACGATCTCCAGATGCTGTACGGTGCTGACCAAGGCCGGGTGGAACTTGTTGAGGGCGTAGTAGACGCCAAGAAACGCAACGGTGGAGCATATGCAGATTCCTGTTAGGTAACCCCACGTTTCGCCATCCAAAGGAATGATGGGTTCTTGCATGATGAACATGGTGGAGGCTCCCCAAACGGTCCCGGTCCACCCGAAAGTGAAGAGCGCCATCCACATGCTGACGCGCTCTTTAATGGCACGGTACACGATCATAGACAGCGCGGCGGTTAGACCTGCCATTACAGTCATAGTGTACCCAAAGGCTTCCTTCCAGAATCCCAAAGCAGATTTCTCCTCATCGGCGATGTTCGGGATCATTACAAGACAAAGTCCGAAAAGGCTGCCGACGACAGTCACTACATCAGTATAACCAAGGCGTTCGTCGAGAAGCAAAAAGGCCAGAACTGCGCTAAAGACAGTGGTGGTCGCCCGCCACATGATGGTGCCGTTACTGGGTGGAACAATCGCGAAGGACGTGTAAGCACAAGTGATGGAGATGACATTGCAAACCCCGTAGAAGAACAAGCGCAGTCGGTAGCCCTTGGGCCCAAAGGGAGCCTCTTTATAGTAGAGGACCACCAATACTGACAACACCTGTATGACGGAGCGGATGAAGATGAGCTCTAATGAGGGCACTTTGGAGCGGTCGGCTGCTAGGCGTGTGATGAGCGCCACGCATCCATGAGCAATGGCCGCCCCAAAAAGTGCACCCCAGGTGACCCGTGAGGCTAGCACGTTGGCTTCGCCGAAGCTGGCCAATTGGCTGCCCACTCCTTTATCTTTCTGATCAGCTTTGGGACGGGAATCCATAGTGCCAAATAAAGTCCTGCCACCACTCTCCGACACCAGTCTCTTGCTGGGGTTGTTGTCCATGAAGGAGCTGAAGTCCTCAAAGGACGGAGCGTCATCGTATCCCTCGTCGCCCGGCTGGGGGAAATGTGTGGCGTATTTCACCGTGACGGTGTTGGGGTGGATTTTAACCCTCTTTTTGGAGCCGTACTGCTGCCTTGTGGGAGACGGATCCATTTTCTTCAGCTACAGAAGAGCTGTTGAAAACACACACACCAACATCGTTGAATTATCTCACGGTGGAAACAAGAAACACACGAATACAAGCAGGACTATGAAATGAACACACCGGAAAAATACAATAGTAATTTACAGGAAGCAGCACACTGTAAGACAGTTGTACACTCGTTATTGTGGTGCATTGTGGGATTGATTGAGTGCACTTAGATCCATAGGCCCCCAACAATATCAAAAGCAAATCTACACCCTTAAAATCTACGCCGGTAATGTATAATAAATACCAGAGGCGTAGATTTAGCATGGACGGAGGAGATGTGTCCCCACTAATAACCATAAACTACTGAAATGCCCCCACAGACAATTTAATTTACTTATTTAAAAAGATTGATCTGTCAATATTAACCTGGACATCCAGAAAGGGTACAATCACTTTCTCTCCTTGAATAGCACCGGCCCCCAAACACACATGAACATTGTGATTGGCTGAGCCTTTCCATGCTGTCATGTGAGAAGCTGTAGCTGCGTTCAGATACAAGCAGCACCAAAACTACAGGCGAATTTCCCGTGCAAAAATAAGGTGTGTGAGGTGTGTGACACACACAGGAGAGGATGGCAGCAGAAAAAAGGTGGACTGAAGGAGCTTTTTTCAGCAAAAAGATTAAGTCATATAAACACAAGTCCTCTACTGAATGAGTCCACCATCATAATGCCATTAATGCTTGTGTTTTCCCTGCATTAACGCACAGTCTGTCTTTACAGCAGGCTGATATAGCCTGTGAATAATATGCCCTGAAAACCAGCTGCAGAATAAACAGCCACATGTATACTGTATGTATTTTATATTAAAATATATAAAAAATCTTCTGGTCTCTCAGAGTAGCATGTGCAATTTCAGTTGAAATAATATGTCAGAAAACTACAGTCTGTGTTTCATCTTTTATTAGTACTGATAAATGAGACATCTTTCATTTGCACTATGGCTAAAATAAACAGAACTCTTTGCTAAACTCTCTCTTAATCAGTTAATAAACATTCTTTTAACATTACACTATCAGGCCCATAGCCAGCTTATTGAAAGAGAGAACTTTCCTCAGTCAGAATTTGACCATTTGAATAATACGAAAAATAAAATATAATAATAATAATAATAATAATAATAATAATAATAATAATAATAATAACAATAATAATAATAATAATAATAATAAAAACTTTTGGTCTTTCGAACCCCTCAAACCCCATTGGGGTTAAAACTTATTAAATAATTAATTAATTGGGGGTTGTTAAATTCCCCTGACCCCACCAATGTCAAGTGCAGACCCGTGACAGATACTACAGTGTTTTTGAACCACACTATAGTAAAGTACTTGAATTAATATCTTGTGCTGATTTTCTTCAACTATAGGGTATATTTGTACTACACCACAGCTTAATGTAAACTAAAGTATACTACAGTGTTTATAACGGTTTATTAGTGAACATTAGAGTATGCTGGAGCATTCATAAACAAAAAGTTGTCAATACTATAATATGTACATTAGGCTGTGATACACTTCACTATACAGTAGTCCAGGGGTTCTCAACTGGTTTGGCCATGGGACCCATATTTTTACATGGTCATCAAGCCGTGACCCACATTTTTCGGAACTATATATAAATTTTGGAATTATAATTAATTTGTATTTACTTGTTAACATACACAAGTGGTGACAGATAAATCATGAGAAAATTACCAATACTTACAAATAAACAGTTATTTTTTTGCTGTCATAACAAAATGTATCAAATTATAGAAATATTACAAAGTAAAAACGACAAATACTGTAAACAGTGGTCAGGGTAAGGAAAGGTCCAGTTACCGTGAACTAAACTGAACTGTTAATTAAACATGTTGTTGTCTGGTTTCTAAATGTCGTGGTCACACTTTACAATAGTTTAATACTTAATGTTAATTAATGCATTTACTAACATGATCAAACAATAAACAATACATTTACTACTGTATTTGTTCATGTTAGTTAACGTTAGTTAATGAAAATACAGCAGTTCATTGTTAGTTCATGTTAACTCATGGTGCATTAACTAATGTTAACAAGCATGAACTTGGATGTTAATAATGCATTAGTAAATGTTCAGTTATGATTAATAAATGCTGTACATGTGTTGTTCATGATTAGTTCATGTTAGTAAATGCATTAACTAATGAACCTTATTGTAAAGCGCTAACATCCTCGTTTTAGTTTAGAAGGTTTCATGCTCTCTTGTGAGAGGCTTTAAGTCTTTTTTTTGTTTTTAATATATGTAAATCCATAATTTACATTGTGCATATTTATTGCTATATTTAAATGAAATTTCACGTGTCAAATGGTAGCGTGCATTTCAAAATAAAAGTCTGGTATAAGCAAAATAAGTTAAAAATTAAACTTGTGTTGTTTTTTTTGACCACACACTCCACGACCCACTGAAAATGTTCTAGCGACCCAAACATTGCAGTAGTCAACATTTAAAGTGGATCATAAATAGGCAAGAGTGAGTGTTCTTCAACAGTTTTAGGGTAACTTTTGATGAAAACTGATGACCCACTATAGTATGCTTCAAAAACACTGTAGTATTTAGGCTACTATAAATTACCAAGGGTGTAGATGTGCTCCTGAACATTGATGGAGATCACTCAACCAGTCCCACAATGCCCCACAATAACGAGTGTACAACCAATATAGTCAAGAGAATACCCATAATGCACTGTGAGAGTTTGCATGCTGAATAAATGTCTACGTCTGACCACAAGATGAGACCATATTGGTGTGAGTTTCTAAATAATTTATCATTTGACTGTTAAATTAACATTTGTGTACATGCAAGAAATCAAAATGTATTAACAGACAGCTCACTGTGTTAAATACAACCAAGAAATATGACCCATCTAAGGGTGGAGAAGAATTATTTGTTCTCTAACACATGCCAAACGTGGATGGAAGTAAATCTGTTGTCTTTTAATACAAGTAGCATATTTCAGGCAATGAAATCAGTTATTAATGAATGAGAATTGCCTAGGATTGAGATCAAAATTGGCTCCACTTGGGCTCCACTTGGGAAAACATATTAGGATATTCTACTGGAACAGTATGATGATAAAACAACAGGACGAACATTAAGATGGACACATTGTTGTAAGAGATGCGAGTCTGCATCCAGCAAGCAAGCATATTTTTGCCAACTTAAGCTTGCACTGCTTTCAGAGAGATGCAGAAGAAAATCTTACATAATTCATAACTCGCTGCTTCAATGGTTCCCCTCTCCATGCCATCTCTCTCTCTCTCTCTCTCTCTCTCTCTCTCTCTCTCTCTCTCTCTCTCTCTCTGTACTGCCGCCCCATGTGTAAAGCAATTTCTATATTTAAGGGCTGATGCGCCTGCTCAGATAAGCAGAATTTGATTCAGTGTGATGGGAAGAAATTATGTAACGCGGAAAGGAACTGGATAGTGGGTAAATGGTAAGATAAATTAGCATTACTAAATTATATCAAATAAAACTTTATGCATTTAATGATGAATATTCAAGATGCATCATTTCCCGTGGGAAAAATCGGAGTGCACCATCAGGCAACCAAATCTAGTTTCTGTCGTCCGCTTGACAGCATGAAACAACGCGGTCAATAAGCGAAGTCCCCAGCAGGGGGCGACAGCTTCAACAAGATGCTCCTGACGAGAGCCCACCTATTATGCTCCAACCCGATAACTCGTAAAAATGTCATATTATATGATACAGCCATTCTGAATCATATCAGTATATTGGTCTCATGGCACACCGCGAGGCTGGAGACAGGACAAATCTGGTTGAGGAGAGAAAGCATGATTTATTGGTGGTCACAGCCGGGCTATTATAACTCTGATCTCTGCTATAAATCATCGAGCAATTATGCATAAATGCACACATAGACATTGGATGTATATATTTATACACATATATAATGCATATACTACTATTAAAGCAACACTAAAGATTAGAGAGCGAGCGAGAGAGATAGAAATAAAGAGAATGGAAATAAATTGAGCAGAATTGCTTCACTGGCCATTTGTTCTGATCAACAATGCATGTTTGTATAATTCTAATTTTCATTTATTTGCATGCAATTTAGTGCAAATTCGCTATTTTCAAATTCTGCACGCAGCTTTAAATAATTTGTTCTGCACAATTTGGCCACGCTTTTTTAAACACTGTTGCGCAAAAGCGCACATGCAGCAGGCAAAACGCGTCGGTTTTATTTTCTCCTGCAAATCTCGCAGCGCAAACTCGTCTCCATATTGCGCATCAAGTGAATCAAAGCAGGCGGTTTATACTCACCACACGTCTCTCAAAGAAAGGATCCTGCTGTCTTTGGAGCTCTTGTAAAATGAAACATAAGTGTTTTAGCTGGTAAGCGTCAAGATATGGAGAACTGCGCTTGCCATGTCTCCATCCTTTCCTCACGGACGCGCTGGACGTCTCCAAGGCGCGCGCATTATCCACGCGCTCCCGACGCTCGCGTTTCGGCTGGGCTGACAGAGACGCGACGAACCCCAAGACAAACCCCCTGTTTTTTTTGTCTGGCAGCAGAGAGAGGGTGGGGTGGACATGTGAAAACTGCTTCAGCCTCACATCATCATCTTCAGCGTCAGAAGAAGCGCATGCATGCTGAGTTGATCTTATTTCTGAGCTGAATTGAGTCTCTGTAATAAACTCAGCAAGTCTTCCGAAAACGTGTTAGTTTTGCTGTATTCAAGTCTCTCATGGTGCACAAGAACATCAGCAAAAAATCTAATATAATAAATAAATACACTGCGTTTATCCTTGTTTTAAATGTTTAGATAAGCACATGTGGATCACCTTTTAAATAGGTTATGAATACCATGGTTAGGCAAAGGAATAAAATGCAAGACGAGGCAGCATTCAAATAAGACCAGCACACAACCAATCATACATGTTCTCAATGCTTGCCTTGTTAAATATTCATGAACTTTGTGGGAGCACAGAAACATGATCATGTATGGCATTTCATTTGAAACTAAAGATTGTTCCCCAAAAGACTTCTATGAATTTCTGTGTATTGTAAATCATTTTCCTTTGGCTTAGTCTCTGATCTATCAGTGGTCACCACAGCGGAATGAACCACCAACTACTCTGGCATATGTTTTAAGCAGCGGATGGCCTTTCAGGTCTTTCATATTTTAAGGAACTAAACAAAGTACAGAAAGAAGCAATCAATAAACTAATACATAACTCTGGATTCTTGACTTTGTTTGTCTCCATAATTTCTTTAAAGATTATGCTCACCGGTTCCTCGTTTAGTTTCTAATACTCTTAGTCAAATTAATGCCTTTCCGGGTGCTCCGGTTTCCCCTACAGTCTAAAGACATGCGGTACAGGTGAATTGGGTAGGCTAAATTGTCCGTAGTGTATGAGTGTGTGTGTGTGAATGTGTGTGTGGGTGTTTCCCATAGATGGGTTGCGGTTGCAAAGGCATCCGCTGCGTAAAAACTTGCAGGATAAGTTGGCGGTTCATTCCGCTGAGGCGACCCCAGATTAATAAAGGGACTAAGCCGACAAGAAAATGAATGAATGAATTTAATACCTTCAGTTTCAGTAGCCCATTGTCTGCTTTAATTATATTTGTGAACTGACCCTTTAATTTCACTTCTGATTCTTTACCCTACATATGAGCGACATAAATAGGGATTCTGGCCTTGGCAGCAGGCTTCTCTCCTTTTCTTAAGGCATATAGTTTACTTTAAAAAGACTTATGCAAATAACAAAGGCTCACTTTAAAAGAATATGCTTAAATGTAAACTAAATGTCAAATTTCTGTTCTAAGGACTCTTATTTTGAAGTGTATTTTCTGTTGATATTTTCAATAAGCTGAGATTTTAGGGAAATTAAACAAGACATAGGTGGACAATCAATAAACTAGTAGGTTAATCTGGTTTCTTGGCTTTGTTTGTCTTCATAGTTACTTTATAATTATGTTCACCTGTTCCTTGTTTGGTTTCTAATATTCTCAGTGTATTTAATGCCCCCAGGTTAAGTAGCTCATTGTCTGTTTTGGGTTAATTGGTTTGTTAATTTTGTGTGTTCCTGTGTAATCTACATATTTTGTATTATTAATACTTAGCAGTTAGACACACAACTCCATGTTCAAAGACCGGTTCAACAGAAATGAAAAATAGCTGTTAATAATTTTTTAGGTGAACTGACCCTTAAATTTCTGTTCTGATTCTTTACTCTACATATGTTCAACATAAATAGGGATTCTGGCCTTGACAGTAGGTGTTTCTCCTTCTCTTAAGGAATATAGTATACTTTAAAAATATTTGTATGGAAAAATATAGGCTCACATTAAAAAGAATACCCTTTAATGTAAACTAAATGTCAAATTTCTGTTCTAAGGACTCTTATTTTGAAGTGTATGCTCTGGTGACATTCTCAATAAGCTGAGATTTTAAGGAACTAAACAAGGAACAGGTGGACATAATCAATAAACTAGTGAGTAAATGTGTTTATTTATTTTTTTCCTCCATAGTTACTTTATAATTATGTTCACCTGTTCCTTGTTTAGTTTCTAAAAATACCTGTTTTGATAATTTACCTTGCATATGAGCAACATGAAAAGTGATTCTGGCCTGGACAGCAGGCATCTCTGCTTCTCTTGAGGAAAGCCCAGCGAGGAGCGCGGTATTATTAATCACATGGAGAGCACCAGAGGAAGCTCAGATTAAACTGGTGGATGTAAACCCGCCGCCCCTGTGGGACTTTAACTCCTCCGGCTGCCTGCTTGCCCAGACACAACAGTCAGTCACAGTGCTAATTCTGGTGGGAGGTAATTCATAACCATGCCTGACTGATTCCAGCATCTAAACATCATTCACAACACAAGCGCTTCACTCAGCATTTCTGGCCATATTTATAATCCCTGCTGTCCAAATGGCATCAACTAAAGTGATGAATCGAGCTAATTTATTGATCAACGCTGAGTGATTGGTCAGTAAGGTCAAGATCTGTATGCGTTTGGGTCATGCACGTTCACTGTCAGGTTTAGTCGTGAATGTTGTACCTTTAGTGATGAGTTTGTAAAGCAAGTTCACCTCATGCTCTTAATACTAGCTAGGTTTCATTACTTATAAGCAATTAGGATTGAATGATTGGATGTTAGTTTCTAAATGGAGTTATTATTGGTTGATCTTTGGAGATATCATTCATAATACGTGACCCTTAATCACAAAACCAGACATCAGGAGAGTTTTTATTTTTAAGAGCCCCTATTATGCTTTGTAAAAGGTCATATTTTGGTTTTGGGGGTCTCCAACAACTTATTTTTATTTAATTATTCCAACAACTCATGTTATTTGTTCAGCGATTCATTTGTTCCCAAACCCCTCATTAGCACAATGCTAATCTGTGCTTATTTTTCCGATGGCCCAGTCTGTTGCAATTGGTCGACTGCATTCAGCGTGAGACAGAAATACCCACCACAACTTATCAACATTGTTGAAGTTACCACAGTACAGAGTATATGTGTGAGCTCAATGCAGGAGTGCATTAAAGCAATGCAGTTAAATACCAGCATATTGCTCTATTCATATCCATAAGTAAAAACAATGACACACATTCAGAAACTACAAAGGCTCACTTTAAAAGAATATGCTTAAATGTAAACTAAATGTCAAATTTCAGTTCTAAGAACTCTTATTTTGAAGTGTATTTTCTGTTGACATTCTCACTAAGCTGAGATTTTAGGAAATTAAACAAGACACAGGTGGACAATCAATAAACTAGTAGGTAAATCTGGTTTCTTGGCTTAGTTTGTCTTCATAGTTACTTTATAATTATGTTCACCTGTTCCTTGTTTGGTTTCTAATAATCTCAGTGTATTTAATGCCACCAGGTTTAGTAGCTCATTGTCTGTTTTGGGTTAATTGGTTTGTTAATTTTGTGTGTTCCTGTGTAATCTACATATTTTGTACATTGTACATTGTTGAAGTTACCACAGTACAGAGTATATGTGTGAGCTCAATGCAGGAGTGCATTAAAGCAATGCAGTTAAATACCAGCATATTGCTCTATTCATATCCATAAGTAAAAACAATGACACACATTCAGAATAACAAAGGCTCACTGTGTGGATTTATACTGAATGTGTGTCATTATTTTTACTTATAGATAAGAATCTGATCTAAAAGTAAGCACATATTATCAGCTACAAATGGAATATTGTGAATTAAATACAAATTAAAAGTATTTTTACTGTGGTTCTTAATGCTTGAAGTGTAAATTAGTACTGGCACTTTAAGTGTAAAACAAAACACACAAAAAAACAAACAAAAATGATTTAAGTATTGTGACTCCCATCAATAAATCAAGGTCTTATGAAGTGGAACAATTGGTTGCTGAATTGGGAGCTGAACGATATTTACAACATTAATACCTTTAATCCACAACCTCAGCAAAAAAAAATCTTGAATGCATTGCCAGCAGATCACGAAGTTAAACAATTCAAAGAATATGACAGACAGCTCAAGGAACTGTATATACTTTAAAGTGGAAAATGGTCTGATTCTGTACAATTTACTGCAAGTCTCGACAGCGCATGTGCAGCAATCAGCAACGACTAAAAAACTGAACACTTTTAAAAAGCTTTTAACAGCTCTGATAGGAAGGCAATTGACCAGTATATGAAATGTCAACTAAGCCATATTTCATAATGGAATCATTTGTGAAGGTAATTCTAGCCTGGCTGCCCATGAATTGCTCCGTAATAATGAAACTGCAGCTTTAAATGAGATGAAATGGCTAGATGGTGTTCAGTGACATCCTGGGTTAAGTTAGAGGATGGCATGTTCAGTGAATCGAAAACTGTAAGCGACTGCCACATTACTACACCCACGCCAGATCAAAGACAGGCTATTTCTGAACTCTGTGCTGGTTTAGACTGAGGAGGAATTTTGGATCATTCGGAAATCCTGATTACTGTCACATGCTTTTAGCAGCAAAAAATACTAGAACAACACTCTGGAGGAAATATGACTTTTTCTAGGATGAAAAGATGAGTTGTTACTTGGAGCATTGCTTCATGATTGCTGAGGTGTTCTGAGTATATTTATCACATGATTGCAAGGTTACTGGTGTGCTGTAGGTCCATTTTAATGTGTTGCTATTGTCTGCTTTATGCTCTGTGTTAGTGTGTTTTAAATTTCTCATCTTATTCTTCGGTTTTTCCTCCATTGTTTTCGGTTGTTGCAAGAAGAGATACAGCTGCCACCAAAAGTTAATAAACATCTACCCCCACTCCAACCCTAAACCCAACCATCACAGTAATGTGAATCAGTAATTCTTTCATTGATTTTCCTATGGCTTAGTCTTTATTTCAGAGGTCGCCACAGCGGAATGAACCGCCAACTATTCCAGCATATGTTTTACGCAGAAGATGCCCTTCCAGCCGCAACCCAGAACTCATACACCACAGCCAATTTAGTTTATTCAATTCCCCAATAGTCATGTGTTTGGACTGTGGGGGAAACCGGAACACCTGGAGGAAACCCACATCAACATGGAGAACATGCAAACTCTACACAGAAATGCCAACTGACCCAGCCGGGACTCGAACCAGCGACATTCTTGCTGTGAGGCCAGTGTTAACCACTGAGCCACCGTGTCAAGCTAAAACAGTAATTATAATGAGAATTATTTTTATTATTTATTAAATTACCCATTCCATACCTCTGTTAGACTTTAATAACTGATTATTTTATATAACTATTGTTAGTTTTGCTTGTGTTTTTTGTCGTTGTTGTTTTTACTTTGTCTTATTTTATGTTATTGTTTTAATTTACTGTTTTATCATATATCTAAATGTAATTTATTTGTGCATCATTCTGGACATTACTGTTTTTATTTATAATTATCATCAACCATTTCAACTTTCTTTACGTAACATCAAAATGAGAAATGTTTTGACAAAATTTGTGACACTTATACTTTGTATGGATGGGGGGTGGCGGGTGTGTTGTATTTGTATTTTTATTTTTTAAATTTATTTTTTTGTTATTATTATTAGTCTTCACTAATTGTTAAAAAAGTCCTGATATTCCTTGTAATTTCACATTTTACACAATGTTATGTATATTGTCAATAAAAAAAAATCCCTATTACAATGTATTTAATTAATGTCTACCCCTACCCCAACACTACTCCTACCCCACACAATAATAATAACAATGATTATTATTCATTATAATTATTCTTTAATAACAATAACACCCCTCTAATATTTTTTTTGTCATTTTAATTAAATATTATATCTTTAATATAGTATTTATCAGTGTACTATTGTCAATGTGCTCCAGAAAGATGCTTATGTTCCTCCTGTATCATATCACAGGACAAATGTTTCTTACACATACATTTTCAATGAAGAGTGAGTCATACTAGTTCTTCAAAAAAACAAAAAACAGAGATAACATAACCATGGAAAATGGAGGAAAAAGCTCTCGGTGTTCAAAAATAACATCATGCCCTCTCGCTCGACAGCAGAATCGGCTTTTGTTATGGTTATTAGAACTGAAATAAAATGAGGGACTGCTATCGAAGAGGGTAAATCAAGTGCAAAGAAACATGAAGCTTTCCAATAGTCCTCTGGGTGGCTCAGTGGTTAGCACTGTCGCCTCACAGCAAGGTCACTGGTTCGAGTCCCAACTGGGTCAGTTGGCATCTCTGTGTGGAGTTCGCATGTTCCCCCGGTGTTGTTGTGAACTAATTGTGGGAATTGATGAACTAAATTGGCCATTGTGTAAGAGTGTGTGAATGCAGGAGTGTATGGGAGCTTTCCAGAGCTGGGTTGCAGCTGGAAGGACATCCGCTGTGTAAAACATATGCTGGAACAGTTGGCGGTTTATTCTGCTGTGGCAACCCCTGATGAATAAAGGGACTAAGCCTAAGAAAAATGACTGAAAAAATACTTCAGTTTTGTTCAGTGCACAAACAAAGGAACAAATAATGACAGAATTGGGTAAACTACGGCTTTAATATGGATGCTTAAATCTCCCTGTCTGCAGCAATAACCTGTGTCTGCTCCTATCTCTATGTAATCATGAGTTTCACAGATCAATAAGCGTCAAGACATTGGGTAATAAAAGGATGTGAGCGCACACATCTATTCTCAATTACCTTACAAACGTCACCGCCATTGTTATCCTTTATCAGCTGCAATCTTCTGTGTTCGTCCTCTCAGAGCGTTCATGTCCTGTCATACAGATTTATTGTTAATATTGACAAGAGTATATCCACATTATATCAATGAGCAATGATATTGATTGGTTCCTGCAGAAAAGCACTTTCGCTGGTCAATCTACTGGCTTCTACTTCATAAATATATCCATAAAAGTCTGCCTGGGATGTTGTGGTGAAAATAATCAATGGCAGTGAATATGAGAGGTGGTATAAAATATTTATGTAGGAGTCAACTGTTATTGCTGTAAGTATGAAAGATATTATTGTTGTGTTTTTCCATTTATTAATATAATGTAATGTAATGTAATATAATGTAATGTAATGTAATGTAATATGATATAATATAATATAATATAATATAATATAATATAATATAATATTATATAATATAATATAAAATAATATAATATAATATAATACAATTTAAAATAATATAATATCATACAATTTAAAATAATATAATACAATGTAATATAATATAATATAATGTAATGTAATTTAATATAATATAATATATTATAATATAATATAATATAGAATAATATAATTTAAAATAATATAATATAAATTAAAATAATATAATAATATATAATATAATATAATATAATATAATATAATATAATTTAAAATAATATAATATAATATAATATAATATACTATAATATAATATAATAAAAAATAATAAACTTAATAATAAACTTTTAAAAGATGTTTTATAATAATACATTTAATTTACATTTTTTATGTTATTTAATAAGATTTTATTTTATTTTATTTATGTGTTTATTTGTTACATTTTTAGTTTTAGTCACACTTTCACATTTTGTGCAAAGCAGTTTCGTTAGTTGAATAGTTTTAGCATCCCAGCAGACACAGGAGAGCAACATAATGTCAGATTGACGTTGTACCTTTATTTGCATTTCGTTGGGAAATAAAAATCGGGTTGACGTCAGAACCCAACGTCACTATTTAACGTCAGTAGGACGTTGGTTTAAGATGTTAGTTCGACTTTGGATTTTGGTCACTTTCTAACATAACCTAAAATCAAACAAATATCAACGTCTAATGATGTTACAGCTTGACGTTGTGTGGGCGTTACCACTATGACGTCTATTAAACGTTGGATTTTGGTTGCCATACCTGACAAATAAATATCAGTATGTAAATTCAATATGACGTCGGTTTAAGATGTTGGCTCGACGTTGGATTTTGATCACTTTCCAACACAACCTCAACCAAATATCAACATCATTTGACGTCAATATTGGACATTAAAATAACGTTGTCCTCAGCCGCTGGCTAGACTTTAAATTTTTGTCACGACCTAAATCTAACCTAATATTAACATCTTATGGTGTTTGTGCCTGCTGGGATGTTGTTATGGGTTGCTAGCCAGGGTGTTTTGAATATAAATATTAATAATAACCATTAATAAAAATCGGTTTCTCAGAGTATGGGACGCATAAACCAAACTGAATGCAGAAATACTCTAAAACATTTCTCCTTTAAAGCCACTAAGCAAATACACAATAGGACAGCTCATTAAAACAGTTCAATAGCAGTTTCCAAGTGCAATGAAATGTGGCTGGCAGTTTGTATTGCTTTTCTTACTGATTTAATGAACTGTGCGATCATGTAGCCTATTTATATGCTTGTTCTGAGCGGTTTCAACAAAAGGCAGCAGTAGCAGCTCTATTACAGGAGCATTTGTGAAATAAAAACCTCATTAGTCTTTAACTTCTCATCAGCGTCTAATAAACAAGCATCATTTAGTTTCAATAAGAGAAATGCCAACTTTTGATTTTCCTCACGTAAAGAAAACATATTATAGGGTGTTTTATAAGCTCCAGATAGCTCTGAAACAGCTTCATCCATTCTGAGTCAATGCGTGTGCATAAATTAAATCAAACTGCAGGAAAACAGTCCTTAATTAACATTTAGTCAATTACATGAGACTTTAAATGTAATTTTGAGTGATAACTCAGCCTGTGCTCATACTGTACTGGCGCTGTGGTGATTTTAAAGTTTCTGTCTAATTAAATTAAAGGATGTTTAAGATGTTAGTATCAGTAAGTTAGAAGGATATCTATAAGCTAGTTTGCTCTAAACAGTGACAAAATTCATGTTTATATAATGGATATAAACGAAAGACTATTGAATGCACAGGACACGTCACTCGTATTGTTTTAAATGGGGAAAAAAGTAGTCAATATGGCGACTGAGTAGAGCCAGACAGAATCTGCGGACAATTTTTGCTATTTCTGCGCACAGTTTTGTGAAAAATCTGCAGATTTATGCGGAAATATTTTGGGATCAACTAAAAACTTAGTATATGAAATTTAAAAATTATACATTTTTTACTTTTAGTTAATGTTTACAATGCAAATCTAAATAAATCTACTAAATTTGGTAAACAAAGCAAGTTTCTCGAACAATATATCTACTAAAAGATAGAAAATATGTTACTTTTCAGAAACATTGCGTTTCTCCCCTCCACCCTCACCCCCTTTCATGAACATCGCACTTCTCCCCCCCATCCCCCACCTATATTAACAATCAACAGCAACACTCGCGCACAATACCGTACTTTTTTCTTCTTGTCAACAAACAATTCAGTATGGTGTGCCTCAAATTTTTGGAATGAAAATGCGCGTTCAGTCCCTGGTGCTTTCACACTAGCACTTTTGGTCCGCACCCGGGTTTGTTTGATGTCTGAGTACGCTATGTTTAGTTAGTGTGAACGTGTCTTCTGAACTCGGGTGCGCACTCATGAACCGTATCCGAGTCCGCCTGAAAGGGGAGGTCTGGGATACGGTTCCTCCCTGGTATGAATGCAATCGTACCAAATAACAGAAGTGAAGAGCCAACAATCTAACAAACTATCGTTTTCACACCGTTCATTTGTGTTTGCGTGTGTATCAGGTACTGTACCTTGGTGAAAAGCAGGACAGAGCCAGGGCAATCACAGTGATGATGTCTGCTTGTCTCCTCCAAAAACAGCTTCTGCAGAAATTGCCTGATGTTCTGAACGTTTATAAAATGTTGACGGCAGATGGACACGAGTTGCTTTCTGTATGTTACCGAAACCAGAAGCTTCAGTAAAACATGTCTTTTGTTTTTATGTTGTCATTTGAAAGTGTTTTTCTTCTGATTTGTTTGAAAAATGTTCAATAATAATAATAATAATAATATAAAATGTAAAGCTATATTAATCTCACTAACTTATTAGTTAGTTATCTTGACTGATTAACAGATTATTTTTGTAAATCACAAATATAAATCTAAATATATTATTATGTTGAATTATAATATACTATTAGTTAAATTTACAACTGATTTAAAATGGAAAACTATTTCAGCAGAAAATAGTTTTGTTGTAATTTTATTTAAATAATTGCAATGATTTAGCTATAGTTTTACAGTTGTTAACAGCAATTTAGCAATATCGATAGCTTTAACAGCACTCAAACAGCAAATATTACACTGTAAAAATGCTTGGTTCCACACAATTCCTTCATGTTGTCCCAACACAAATCAATTAAGTTAACTTAACCGTTTTTATCATTTAAGTGGATTGACTCATTTTGAATAAGTAGTTTGAACAAGTAGCTAAAGTTATTTTTTGAGTGTATATTTCAACACAGGCTCATTCTGAAAACGTAGCCCTATATACATTCCTGGAGATCGTGAAATATGTAGCCAGACGTACGTATGGCTGCATTTCGTCTTTAAAATTAATGCTACGGGGCAGTATGACGCTGTTCCTTTTTGCGTTTACCAGCTGACCACTTACCTCCATAAGGACGGCTTTTCTGCTGTTACCAGTTTGTCCAGTAGCTTGCTGCATACATCGGTAGACATGTGATGTGGAGCGTAGTTGACTGCGACGACAGGGATAGAGTCCGATGAAGAACGGTTCCAGAAGGCACCTAAGACAAAAACAAAAGCCAAAAAATAAATTGAACAGGTAAATAACAGAGTGAGAATGTGGTAAAATCTGAAAACATGGTAAAAATCAGGCGAGGGCTTTCCTTTTTCTTGTTTGCTTTTGAAAACAGTCGGTTAGGTTTAGGAACGCGGGCCGCTGGTTAATTGGTGCTTTTTAAAACACTATTGGTTGGGTTTAGGGAAGGGGGTGGGTGGAGTTATAAGTCAGTCATTCAGTCAATTGACAGGTGGATATAAGCAAGATAAGCAGGCACAAATGGCAATCGCAAGAGAAAAAACATAGCTCCATGGGATGTATTTGGTGCTCTCCAGAAATGTATACAGGGCTACGTATCCACAATGAGCCTGGATTGGTATATTTTGCATCCTGCTTAATAAATTACAATACAGTTAAATACACAAATGTATTGTATTTTTAGAGTATATTTTATCAACAAAAAATAAGACACTTAAAACATGGCTTAATGATTTCATGAAGATTTTTAGGCCTGTCTTTATTAGTTACATAAAAACACAATATGAAGATGCAAATATTGCAAGCCAGATTTCATTGTGAATCGATTATAAAGCTAATACTGTGCCTGACTTCCCCTGTGCTTCTGAAATCACCGTCAGGCTCCGAGCCGAGCAGAAACGGGCAATGATCCACAGAACAAACACTGATGTAACTGTATTAGCGCTCGCTTTCAGATGAGTCTCGGATGCTCAGGGTGAACTAATGAGCCGCTCTTACCTCACATTCGCTCTGTGTGATTTTATCATGAGGATCTCCAGAGGAGCAGTAATAGTATGGTCTAGGATAATAACACAGAACCGGGAGACTGAGCAGCAGTTTCAGGAGCACTGGACACACATTTACATCTCTCTTTATAAATCCAGCTCGAAGCAAAACAGATATCAGCCACACAAATCATCAATATTAAAGGCCTCGAAGCGGCTTGGTGTATAAATGAACAATAGATGAGGAGATGTGATAGAAATATTCAATCAGATAATGATCCGGTTTCTGCAAGCATGTGGATAAACATTGCATTAGGGTCATATATCCTGATCTCATGAGGAAATGTAACTATTTTACATTTTGTCAGTATAGTGGCTAATTCGTACATATTCAGTCGTACAAAAATGTACGATTTTTAAAAGGCGGCATGGCACTAAGCCTCACTACTGAGCCCAACCACCATTGGGGATGTGGAAATTGTACCTCAATGTACAACTGAGATCATACAAATTCATTCTAATTAGCCGCTGAATTAAAAAATCATGAATTGGTGTTGGATTATCATCATTGGTGTAATGCAACAAATTATTTATTTTTAAAAATGTGCACTTTTACTCCACATTTTAGTACATTTTAGTGCAGTACTGGTACTTTTACTCCACTAGTTTCCCTCAACCTGCAGTCACTACTTTATTTTGTCTAGTCTGTGGTGATTAGGAAAATTAGTCCTGTGATTTCTGTCCAATCAAATCGCACATAGAAGGTAAATCGTATCATAATGAACTACCTCAAGACATGGGCCATTTATAAATGCAGCAAACTATTTGCAAGCATTAAAAGTGTCCAAGAAGATGTCCAAAATCTTTACAAGTAGTGACGCAGAGACTGTTTAGATGCAGGACACTGATGAGAAGATGACAGATGTTTACTGTATGGTGACCGAAATGGCCTTAAACACCCTGCAGGCACAAGACGTCAACATGACATCAGATTGATGTTGTACCTTAAAGTCATGGGGATGTTGCATTTTGTTTGAAAAAAAAAAATTGGTTTGACGTCAGAAGTAAACATCAGGCCGACGTACATGTCTAACGTCCAACTTAAAATTAAGCAATTATCAATGTCTAATGATGTTACAGCTTGACGTTATGTGGACGTTACCACTATGATGCCTGTCAGACGTTGAATTTTTGGTTGCCATACCTGATGAATAAATGTCAGTGTTTGATGTCAATATGATGTTGGTTTAAGATGTTGGCTCGAAGTTGGATTTTGTTTCTAACACAACCTAAAATCAACCAAATATCAAGATCATTTGATGTCATTATTGGTCATCAAAATGATGTTGTCCTTAGACGCTGGCTAGACATTAAATTTTGGTCACCTGATATCACAAACTAAATCTAACCTGATATTAATGTCTTATGATGTTGTGTGCCTGCTGGGCAGTAACTAGACGCACTACAGAATGTTACGTTTACACACATCCACAAACTACATGTAAATGCATCAGCTTTCTACAGCGTAATACTCACTAATTTTTACCCATACTTTGAGTAATATTTACAACAGATGCCTTTACAAACATGAAATGTTGACAGGACAGGCAAGACTGTCAGGGATGGACCTTAACAATAATAAAAACATGTAAAATGTGAATGATATAAAACAATTGTACAAATGAATGATCAAAACAACAGTGGATTGTTGTTTTACTCTCACTGCACTAAAGTATTTGTGCTGTTTTCCTAACATGATCAGTCATAATCTGTTGACTACAGTCCAGTCTGTAACTCAGACGAGAGAGCTGGCCAGTGGTGAATCAGATATGAGCTTTTAAGGGTCAGTCTCTCCTAACCTCAATTAAGTCTCCATGTTTAATAAAAACAATATTACTGCAGATGTACTTAAGATTGGTTTAGCGGCCAGCAAGCCTATACCTGGTGTTACATTACATGCTGACTATATATATATAAATATAAATATATATATATATAAATATATATATATTTATATTTATATATATATAGTCAGCATGTAATGTAACACCAGGTATAGGCTTGCTGGCCGCTAAATATATATATATATATATATATATATATATATATATATATATATATATATATATATATATATATATATATATATATATATATATATATAGGCTTCAAAAAGCAGTTCTTTCTGGTTCTGGAACCTGATTGGCTGAGATACACTAAAAGAAAAGATTTATTAATTTTTTTAGTATGGTTGCAAACAATTTATCCGGGCTGAATTTAAAACAAACACATTAAATTAGAGATGTTCAACTTAATTTGTTAGTTTAAATTCAGCCCACATAAATTGTTTGCAACCACTTACCCTAAAAAAGTTTAGTAAATCCAATTAATAATTTTTTGCAATGTATATTCTACGTACGTCACTCCTCCGGCCTCTTCAACTTTGTTTATATCACTCCGCCTGTAACACTGAGGGCTCTATTTAACGATCAAGTCTAGAGCGCAGGGTGCAAAAGCATTACTGTCCGTTCACACCAACTAACACGCTCTGCGCTGGACATTAGACCTGCTTCAAGCAGGTCTATTGGACAGTCTATTTTAATTCCACCAGCACCAGCAATGCACCGTAACACACTTCTTTTCTAGACCAGCACATCCATTTGCTATTTAAACCTTGTGGCGGAAAACGGGAAAATTAAGGCAGTGCTGTCTGAAAATAGGAACACGTTGGTGCAAACCGGGGCAAACATGTCTTGCGCCCTAATGCGCTGGGTGTATGATAGGGCCCTGAGTGTGATGGTGGAGGACAATCTCACTATAGCAGGCAAATACGGCTGTTTTTAGGGGAGAGCAATTGTATAGACTTCAAATATGCAGTTTATTTATAAGAATAGTGAACATGAAAGCGACTTTCAGCACATTTCCAGTCATTTTCATCATATGCATGTGGGCTAATGAGCAATGCAACTCGTTTTCGGTATTTAGCATATATATATATATATGTTCCAGAGCAATTAAATCTTATCTTAATTAAATGCTACATTAGCACTGATTTGCTTAGCATTTTTAACTTTTAACTTTCACTTTAAATGATATAACATTATTTTTTGAATGTTCAAAATGTTGTTTAGACGGTGCTTTCATGTTATTTTTTGACATACTTACATAAATAATGTAATCATAATATTTCCGTCTCATTTTATATTCTTGTTCTCAATACATTATTTAAAACGTTATTAGAATATTCTATTTACATTATAATATTAATAATGATAATCAAAGAACATTTTTCTGTCAATGTTACAAGAATGTTTAAAAACATTTACAGAAACGTTTAAGTAATGTTACATAAGGTTCTAATTGATAAAAGTGGAATATAATTCAAATATCCATTTCTGCCTGTTTCCTATGTACGTTACGTGATTTTGAATCATTCTGGGTGGTTGCATTAATGTTAGGTTTCCTCACAGTGTATATTTTATGGGGACATTTCTTGTGTTAATCTTTGTAAGCCTGATCGTTTTCAATTCAATGTTTAATTTCTGCTTCTATTCACGACCTTCACCGGCGAGTCTGATAACTCTGGATTTACATTTAAAGTTGTCGGCCTGGCTAAGCACAAGGGGACTTTGCAGTGATCAGTTCATCCTGAGTGAAATGTGTTCGAGAGGAGATGTGAGTTTTCCCTCTGCTACCGTCGTCTGCTCCTCTTTAATGCAGTATCGGGCCCAGCATCTGTCTCCATTATGAACTCAGACAGCTTTGTATAATGCCAACCCTGAGCCGCGTGGCATGGCCAACCCTCTCAGAGGAGATGTCTTCTTCATCTTTCAGGCATATTTATTTCATGTGCACTCCACTTCATTGCTTGTTTGAGCATCTGGAGATGAAGGCAAATGTATTTTTAAAGGAATATTTTTAGCTGTGCTATATTTAGATGGAAACACTACACCGTTGAAGATATCTTTGCGTGATTTAGTTATTTTAATTTTGTGGAGAGAACAACATTTATTTACAGCTGAAGTCAGAATTATTAGCCCCTAGTGAATTATTAGCCCCTCCTGTATATTTTTCCCCAATTTCTGTTTAACGGAGAGAAGATTTTTTTCCAACACATTTCTAAGCATAATAGTTTTAACAGCTCATTTCTAATAACTGACTTCTTTTCTCTTGGCCATGGCAGCACATTATATTTGACTAGATATTTTTCAAGACACTAGCATTCAGCTTAAAGTGACATTTAAAGGCTTAACTAGGTTAATTAGGGTATTTAGGCAAGTGATCGTATAACAGTGGTTTATTCTATAGACCAGTGGTTCCAAACCTTTTTTTTTCCCCGAGACCCCCTTTTGCCCTGGAAAATATAGTAAGGCCATTGTAAGGTAACATTTAATGATGTTATTGCTCATATAAGTTTGCAGTAAGGATGACAAAAAATGTTGTTTTCAAACAAACGGTATGTTTAATACTATATGAAGACATGTGTGTGCACAAATAATAGCCTAAATATAAAAGCAAAACATCAGTAGGCCATTTGTAAATGAAAAGCATAAGCATTTGGCCTTTTAATTGACCAAATTTCCAATTAGTTGCTAAATTTTTAAAAGTTTCTGATGAATAAAGGAACTAAGCTGAAGGATAATGAATGAATGAATGAATGAATGAATGAATGAATGAATGAATGTATTCTTGGATGCAAAGATAAGCAAAATCACTCCACACACACACACACACACACACACACACACACACACACACACACACACACACACACACACACACCCTGAATGTCACTACTGAATTGCAGGTCAAGCTGATTAACATTAGAAACTCTGCTAATATTAATTCTCTTAAATGTCCATCTTTCTTCATCGACTGGGGATATGGAGAAGTTACTTGATGTCAGAATTTGAACATTTTCCAGACATTTTTGATAATTTCGGGACCATTGCAAGTGGATGTACAGCATGATAGAGGAAAAAGGACAATCATAACTTCTGTTTCATGGCAACCTTAAAATCAAAGTGTTATGCCTCAGCAAGAGAGAAGATGAAATTCCACCTGCAGCCACCAGCATGTTGTTTGAAGCTATCACGAAACTCACAGATGCACGGCATGAGCTGCAAGAGCTGAAGAATTATTACACTGATGAAGGCTCATGGCTGAAATTTTAGATTGAATGCATTTTAATACGAATTTTATTTCATTAGTTGATGTTTGTTTGTCTATTCTCCTGTTGTTCATTTAACACATTATTGAGTCTGGACCTTCTTTGCGTCTTGCCATTTGAAAAAAAATTGATCACAGCCCCAAACCTATCTAGAGGAGCGCTGTGATTTACATTCGATTCATTTAATCTCAGACATCAGCAAACGAGTCTCAGTGGGAGCAACAGGGATTTGATATTCATTTTGATTTAGCAGCATGATCCTGGTAAATCAGCTCCATAATCTGCTTCTCAATGAGGGTGGACTCATATGACTGGTGTGTTTTCATCAAACGCTACTGTCTCCGGCTGACAAAATGACAAAATGTGCGAGGTCTAAATTGAACATGATCAAAAGCACACACAGCTCATCTCCTCAATAGCACACACGCGGTTGGCAGAGAAACAGATGGCATGAAGGTGAAGAGAAGACAAAGGCTTCTCAATTGTGATCCATCAAATTCTTCAAAACGTGTCCGAGGTGCTGTAATGAAATAAAGATCTATGACTTTTGCACTGCATCATTAATATTTACAGCCTTGCTCATCCTCATTGACTTCCTTGGCCGTGTATGCTGCACATGTAAACACACTTGTTATATGAGACTGGACCATACAGATAAAGTCAAAATTATTATTAATTCTATTTTAAAAATTTCCCAAATGATGTTTAACAGAGCAAGGGATTTTTCACAGTATTTCCTATAATATTTTTTCTTCTGGAGAAAGTCTTATTTGTTTGATTTCGGCTAGAATAAAAGCAGTTTTAATTTTTTTTTAAACCATTTTAAGGTCAATATTATTAGCAATATTTGTTTTCAATTGTCTACAGCAGGCGTTCCCAAACTTTTCAGCCCGCAACCCCTAAAATAACAACGTCAGTGACTCGCGACCCCCATTTTTCAAGGTGGTCAAACTGTAAATATACAATCGTTGCACACACAACTATATAAACATGAGCATACTGACAACACAAAAATGCAACAGTCTATTAACCGTATAATGTTTTTATAGTCATTTATTAATGTAATAACGTTTGAATGTAAGAATTAAAGGTTTAAATTAAAATCTTTAACACAACTATTAACTATCTTCTGAGGCAGGGGTCACCAATCTCGGTCCTGGAGGGCCGGTGTCCCTGCAGGATTTAGCTCCAACTTGCCTCAACACACCTGCCTGGATGTTTCAAGTACACCAAGACAGACCTTGATTAGCTTGTTCAGGTGTGTTTGATTAGGGTTGGAGCTAAAATCTGCAGGACACCGGCCCTCCAGGAACAAGTTTGGTGACCACTGTTCTGGGGGATATGAATAAAATATGGTCATTCAAATAGTTTAATAAAATGTATTTGAGTTTTGGAAATCACCAAGCGACCCCTTTTCATTGTCCTGCGACCCCCACTTTGAGAACCACTGGTCTACAATACAAACCACTGTTATACAATGACTTGCCTAATTATCATAACTTGCCTAATTAACCTGGTTAAGCCTTTAAATGTCACTTTAAGCTGAATTCTAGCATCCTAAAAAATATCAAATATTATGTACCGTCATCATGGCAAAGATAAAAGAAATCAGTTATTAGAAATTTGTTATTAAAACTAATAACTCAGCTAATAATTCTGACTGTATGTGAATATATTTTTGGAAACTGGGATTTATACATTACCTGAAAGATGAATAAATATGTTTTCCATTAATGCATTGTTACAACCCAGCAGACACACAGCATCATAAGTTAATATTAGGTTAAATTTAAGTCACCAGCATCTGAGGACAACGTTATGTTAATGTCCAATAATGACGTCAAATGACATTGATATTTGGTTGATTTTAGGTTGTGTTAGAAAGTGACCAAAATCCAACAGAGCCAACATCTTAAAACAGCGTCATATTGATTTAAAATACTGACATTTATTCGTCTGAATAGCCAAAATCTAGTATCTGATAGACGTCATAGTGGTAACATCCACGCAACGTCAAGCTGTAACATCATTAGACGTTGATAAAACAGAAAGAAATAGCAATACTACAGTGAAGGCATTTAAAGAGTTCAGAAGCAGTGATTGTTTTTTTTCATGCTCAAACAGCCTCATTTTACATTATCCAAACACATTTGTAAACAAAAGTTTTAATAACTGATTTATTTATCTTTACCATGATGACAGTACATAACATTTTGAATCTTGTAATAAGGGCTTATAATTTTGCCTTTAACTGCAGACTAGAAATTGAATTAATATAGTCACCTCTTCAAGACAGGGTTCTGGTCAGTTTGTGTGGTAAAAGACCTTCTGTCAGATATTGATTTTAGCTCCTGGATAAAATGTAAGATAAACGAGTGAGGAATACACTATGCTCTTCACACTCCGCTGGGCCGCACATCGAGAAACAAAAATCTCCTCTCAAATTAATGTGGCTTATTTTTACCCAACAGTTTTGACAGTATGTAGGCTGTTGCTGCAATAAAATGTTGTGACATATTGCTGCTTTTCCATTAATCTAACAGCATGTGACAATGGCTGTGTTTTTGACAGCGGTTTTGATTCAATCCGGCAATTACAGAGGCCTGTCAAGATGAAATGATCAGAGAGAAAATGACTCAAATGGAAACCCATCACGTGCTGCTCAGAATCTAACGCTTAAGCAGGAACGATGAGCTTCAGCAAGCTGGAATGTGATTTATGAAATGCAGATAAAGCCTTTATGCATTTATTATTAGGCTCAAACCAGCTGAGGGAACAACTATCACTCATATCAAAAATTGTTAAGATTGTATGTGATAGCTCTATATTGTCAATTTGTCATCTCAGAGAGATGTCATTCACATAGTGCAGGATCATAGATATATACACTAGATGTCGCCTGGCCTATTGTTGTCTATTGGAGGGAATGCGTCAATAGCGCCGCCATCTTGCTACAGGGTAGAGCTCCTTTGAAATGAATGCGGGACCAAGGTACAGTGGAGGACTGTGGCTATCCAAAGCCAGAGATATACACATATACACATATATCTATGATCGGGAGTTTTCCTGGATGTTAGTGTGTAATTTCTTTTTCTAATTACGAAAATTATAATTACACATCACTTTTCTACATTGATGGATCAGTGAACGCACGGGCATTCCTGACAAAAAGCTTGTGTTTGTGTGTGCAGAAATGTACTATTCACCCTCCCTGTTAAATTCAATATAATCCGTGTCCTGAAACACAGCTCCTCTCCTGCTTTCACTTCTCATACTGACGGAGGGAGCGATTCGTTTGTGAATGAATCCCCCGAACGACTCTTTCACTAACGTTAGCCGACAATAATACAAGTTTCTGGCAGCGCAGCGTCTCGTGTCATATTTCTTTGGCATTGTTTGCTGATTTTATTCAACAAAACTAGCATAAGCCGAGTGTTTAGTGCGAGTTGGAGCTGCTTTGCCGTATGGTGAATGCAGTAAGTGACTGTTATCATCAATAACGTTACCTGTTATCACTAAAGTTCAGAACATTCAAAAACAGAAAAAAACTTAATATTACCTATGAAGTGTTCTGCCTTTGTGCTTTGTTTTCTTTGTTTGCTCGTTACTACACCCATAGACAGCGCTAAAGTCCAGCATCTTCACGTAGTAGTAACACTGTCTTGACTAGTGTGGGTGAATGACATTTGTCCTGGGAGCCCTGTACCAATGTGGCGGCGCTATTGACGCATGCTTAGGGTCCCTATGTGATATCTAGTGTATATATCTATGGTGCGGGATACAAATCATTCATTCATCCATCCACTCATTTTCCTTCAGTATAGTCGCTTATTTATCAGACACAGCGGAATGAACTGCCGACTATTCTAGCATATGTTTTACGCAGCGGATGCCCTTCCAGCAAGGACTGGGAAAGGATACAAATCAGGATAAGGGCAACAAAAATGACACAACACTAGTAAGAAAGTCTCTGATGCAAATGTGCAAACAGGTGCAAGAGTTTGGGAAAGTGTCAGAGAAAAATGTTTTCTACAGGTGGTTTGTCAAACCCACTCACCTGTGTTATGCTACATAATAATTGTATTAATTATTTAGATTGTTATATATTATAATATTTCCCAAATGATGTTTAACAGAGCAAGGATTTTTTTACAGTGTGTCTGATAATATTTTTTCTTCTGGAGAAAATCTTATGTGTTTTATTTCGGCTAGAATAAAAGCAGTTTTACATTTTTTAAACACCATTTTATGGTCAATATTATTAGCCCATTTAAGCTATATATTTTTACAGAACAAACCATCATTGTACAATAGCTTGCCTAATTACCCTAACCTGCCTAGTTAACCTAATTAACCTAGTTAAGCCTTTAAATGTCACTTTAAGCTGTATAGAAGTGTCTTGAAAAATATATAGTAAAATATTATTAACTGTCATCATGACAACGATAAAATAAATCAATTATTAGAGATGACTTATTCAAATTATTATGTTTAGAAATGTGTTGAAAAAAATCTGCTCTCTGTTAAACAGAAATTGGGGGAAAAAATAAACAGGGGGGCTAATAATTCTGACTTTAACTGTTTATGTGCAAATGGAAAACAAAAGTCTTAAAAATTGATTCCAGGTCATCGGAATGCATTTGTCTGGCTGTGACTGACAGTAAGTCGACCTCATTGTCTCCTCTGAGACAAAGCGTAATTGATCTACAGATTCGGATTACCTGGAGAGAGATGCTGTGACATCTCTGGGGAATGCTAACACATGTCCACATTGCTGAGGCTTTGAACAAAAAAGTAATTTCCTTTTCTCTCCCACAAATTGACCTGAACTAACAGTACAAGATACACGCTCACACTCCTTTAAACACTAACAAATCCATTCTGGAAACTCAGTGCCGACAGCTTGGTATTCCAGTGCAGCTTCTATGTACTTCTAGCGTATCCTCATGACGTTCCATTCCCTCGAGACTTTCATTCATCTTCTGAACACAAATTTAGATATGTTATACATTAGTACAATCCTGGGAGGAATTTCTGAACTGCAGCAAATGCATTTAAAGAGTTCAAAAACAGTGATTGATTTTTATTTTCATGCACAAATAGCAGCATTACACACTAAAGAAAGTTCAAAGTTTAAACTGGAATTCAATGAGATGCTCCGGAGGATTAAATAAGCTTTTCAATGCACGGTCTAAAATCTCCTCTATAATGGATGCTGGTATTTGAAGACAATCCCCTTCGTAATGCACAGTTCACTGCAAAGCCACATTCAGGTCTGACACACACACACGCATGCACGCACACACATATTTTACCATCTAATTCACAAGAATAAATCAATAAAGCTCCAGTCTGCATTTTCTCCTGAATATTTTGCTTCAGTGAGAGCGGCGTCCGCGACACTACCCTCACCACCCACGCCCTCAGGTATATCGGTGTATGATCGGTGGGGTCTGTTTCACTACATGAAAGTGTATTTCACAAATAAAGGCTTGATTGATTGATCGAATGATATGAATTTTGGTATTGTGATCTTTTTTTTCGTAATATCGCCCAGCCCTAGTGTATGATGTGAGAAATGTCTTTGCTTACCCGTATAAATTCAAAATCAAAATTAATAAAAGCACAAAACGAAATGTTTGTTTTATCAGGCTTTACGCGTACATTTACTAATAGCCAGGTGTTTATGGCTGCTGCAGAGTCAAACATATGGGTTGACAAGCAAATAATCATCATGCTTCTGAACCGTGAATGTTACCCAGCAGCAGATCTGCCTGTCACTATGGGGAGGAATAAAAGAGATGCTCAGAGAGACACAAATATTTTAGCATCTGCCTCTTTTTTAGCTTGTGAATCCCAGTGAAGGGGGGATGGTCTATTTCAGCACAGTTAGAGAGATGAAAACAAGCTTCCCGTCTGAGTCACAGTGTGCGATCACAGACTCACGTGTGTTTCTGCTGTGTTAACCGCACAGTGTGAAATCTCATGTTAAAAGTGCGAGAAAAAAAATTGATGGAAACAAAGTTAATACAATTCTAATTGATGATTAAAAACATGCAAGTGCACTGTCAAAAATAGGTGTTAATTGACAGTATTTTGTGATATACAAGAGTTGTATGTTTAAGTTTCTAACATGGGGAGGAGCCTGATTAGTCAGGTGGGTGTCAGTCAATTATCAGGTGTGTGTACAAGTAGCGGTCCTAGCACTGTTTCAGTTGACTTTTGTTCCGGCATCCCTCCACCTCCTCCTCTGTTTTTTCACACACACACACATACACGCACGTACGCACGCACGCACGCACGCACGCACGCACGCACGCACGCACGCACGCACGCACGCACGCACGCACGCACGCACGCACGCACGCACGCACGCACGCACGCACGCACGCACGCACGCACGCACACACACACACACACACACACAGTTTATTAAATTCCCCTGTAGTGCATGCATTATTACTAAATAGAATCGAGTGGGAGTTTTACTTGACCTTTAAGATGATAAATGACCAGATGCAATCAACCATGATTTTGACATCTGTTTATTGACACACTATTGGATTAAACTGGCAAAATAATTAGTCAACGGATACTCAGTGAAATAAAATATGCAAAGCTATGAGTCAAATGACAATATCACAGCTTATCATTGTTGTAAATAATAACAATAAAAATAAAACAAATCCAAATCACCTATAGTGCATGTGTTTGGACTGTGCGGGAAACTGGGGCACCCGGAGAAAACCCACGCCAACATGGGGAGAACATGCAAACTCCACATAGAAATGCCAACTGGCCCAGTCGGGACTCAAATCAGCAACCTTCTTGCTGTGAGGTGAAAGTGCTGCCTTTATTGCCATATTGTAGAACTAATTCCCATTAAGCATTTCAGTTTAGTTAAATAACAGTACAAGCGCGTGGAAAACAATAATGCTATGACATCTAAGGGGATAATTAACCCAAAAATACAAATGTGTTGCTTATATTTGTATTACCCCCAGGCCAACCAAAGATATAAAGACTTTTCCTTTAGTAAAAGACACATACAAAAAAAAAATGCAATGGTTGAAATGCAACTCAATGGCTACTGCAACTTAATTTGAGACTGAATACACACACACACGCACTCACATTCTCACACAACATCCCACACTACACACTAATGGGAAGTGACACGTAACCACAGAGATGTATGCTTAGCCTAATAGCGTGACATTATTTACAAGATGAAAACATGGGTGTCCTATTTTCCTCTCCAAGGTCTCGCGCTACAAAAGAACAGAGCCTTAATTAAATTGTGAGTCTTTGGAAGCTGAAAATGATCCGGGTGCTTGTTAAAGTCTTTGAAGTCTAGATTTTACAGGTGTAAAAGTGATATAAAATATTATGGTCTTTGTTATATTGTGTCTTGTTTATGATCAAAATACTCAGGTTAATGCATAATTTCCTTCCAGTTTATTTTAAAACTCATTCACCCTAAAACTTTAACGGAATTTATAGACCTACTAGACGTCAGTCATTCTTCATGCATAGCAAGGCTCTTGTTTTGTACCTGATAAGTCCAGAAAGGTACCTCAAAACAGACCATATGCCGTCAGTGATTCAATCGAATTATTATCAAGCTATGAGAATTATTTTAAGCGCATATAAACCAAAAATAATGACTAAACTCAACAGATTCTTCTCTTCTGTCAGTATATTGTGCACATTCGTAGCTTCTTCTGTTTGAAAAAGCACAGGCACCTCTGAAGTTATACATTTGCAGTCTGGCCGAGCACAATACACACAGTGTTCTTGTGAACGTGCGCAATATACTGACACAAAGGAGACGAAACTGTTGAATAAAGTCGTTATTTTTATTTTTATGTGCACTTAAAAGCATTTTTGTAGCTTGATAATGTTCAGATTGAACCTCTGAAGGCAAATGCTCTGTCTTGAGGAGGTTTTTTTGGTATTTTTCTGGACTTCCAGTGAGTCGGGATCATTGCTGTCTATGGAGCAATATATCCTAATTTGTGCTGATTAAGATTAACGTCTCAGGAGTTTGGAACAATATGAGAACTAGTAATTAATAACCAATAATCCATGTATAAATTCTTCTATAGACAACAAAAAAGATGTAATGGTTGGGCCTCAGCCATGGTTTGATTCATAGCTTAATACGTTTTTAGGCTTTGATCCCAATTGTCTTTTTGGTGACTGTCGCTTTAAATTCCAATGAGATTGTGCTCCTTTCAAAAGTTTCATGCATGTGGCAGATTCAAAAACAAGACTAACATTTTATGCTAATGAAGGAGAGATTGTCAGTAGTGGGCGGGGCTTTCCACCTCTGATGACACATACAAAGGGAGAATGTCAATTAAAGTGGTTCTGCAGACTGTTTTTATAAAGTGTGATTATAACAAATAGAATTAATAGATTTGTACTATTTGAGGCTGGTTAGATGCGTTTAACCCCTATAAAAGTCATTTTTGCATATTAGGTCCCCTTTTAAGCAGGCTTTAATTCCTCTGGCACATCTGTAAAAAAGGTAAGCACTTATGCTCAGTTATGTGAGTGGAGCCACTTATAAACCATGCAAAACATCTTGGAAACTGAAAACAAACATGTTTAAAATCACCCCATGCACCTTAGCTAATGCATATAAAACACTCCGAACCAGATAGCATCATAATGGCACTACTTAATTTTCTTTTCTTTTCGAAATGTATTAAAATAATAATAATTAATAAAAATATCAACAAAAACACATAAAACAACGTCACCCTCAGATTAGAAAATGTGGGACAGTATGGAAAATACACACAGAAAGTAAATAAACAAAGAAAGTAGTGATTTCCAAATTTACTTTAACTTGAAGTATTTCATGTTTTGTCTGGTCAACTTTAAAAAAAAAGTTGGGACAGGAGCAATTTTGGGCTATTAATCAGGTAAATTGGTTAAATGATGCAAAACAGGTGAGGTCAACCGGTGACTATAATTATGATTATAGTACAAAAGCAGCATCTAAAAAAGATCTAGTCCTTTAGAAGCAAAGATGGGCCGAGGATTGCCAGTTTGCCAACAAATACTGTATGTGAGAAAATTATTGAAATGCTAAAAGAAATGTTCCTCAAAGAAAGATAGGAAGATGTTTGGACATTTCACCTACAACAGTGCAGAACATCATTAAAATCTGGAGGAATTTCTGTGTGTACAGGACAAGGGTGCAAGCCTAAGCTGAACAACCGTGATCTTCAATCAAGAATATTCATTCATCTATAAGGCATATCACCACATGGGCTCAGCACTACTTTGGCAAACCTTTGTCAAGTACCATAATACATAGTTACATCCACAAATGCCAGCTAAAACTGTACTGTGCCAAAAGAAAGCCCTATGTAAACAGTGTGCAGAAGCACAGTCAACTTCTCTGGGCTCGGAGGCATCTGGGATGGATAGATGTGGTCAGACGAATCAGTATTTCAGGTATTTTTCGGGAGAAATGGATGCCGTGTGCCCCAGATCAAACAAGAAAAGGATCATACAGACTGTTACCAGCAACAAATCTAAAAGCCAGGGTCTGTCAGGGTATGGGGTTGTGGCAGTGCCCTCTGCAAAGGTAACTTGATGGCACCATTAACGCTGAAAAGACACAGAGATTTTGGAGCACAATATGCTGCCTTCTTTTCCAGGGACGCCCATGAACATTTCAACAAGACAACACAAAACCATTCACATTACAATGTCCTGGCTGCGGAGAAAGAGGACACAGGTACTTGATTGGCCTGTCTGTAGTCCTAACCTGTCTCCAACAGAGAATGTGTGGGCACATTTCCCACCTTAAGACTTGTTTGCAGGAAGAATGGGACAAAATTACACCTGAAATACTTCATAATTTGGTGTCTTCAGTCCCTAAACGCCTTTTTTGAAAGAGTGTTGTGAAAAGTAACGGCAGAGTGGTAAATGCTTCACAGCACCAACATTTTTTAAAATGTGTTGCAAGAACCAAAACTGAAATATGTGTTTGATTTGAACTAAAAACAATAAAAATCACGAGGAACACATTAAATAATGTTTGTTGTTTGTCTGTAATGGAATATAAGTCAAAGTAAATGTAGAAATCACTACTTTAATTTTTTATTTGCCCTTTTACACTGTCCCAACCTTTTCTAATTTGGCGTTGTAGGTCCACAAAATAACTCTCTTCCATTTAAGTTCTTCAACAACCTCATAATTACTGAGTAATAACAAAGCAATCCAGTCCAATCATAAGAGAGCTTTATGCTACGACAGATAAGCAAACAGGGAACTATAGTCACTAATTAGCCTTTTCCAGACAGGTGAACTCAACTAACCCTGCAGGCTTGATAATAGAGACAAAGGGCTATGATGACTCATGTATTCTATCAGCCAATGGAAGCGCAGCAAGCTCTTTTGGGAGGTGTATAACGTATATAACGTCACCACTGGAAGGGGCAGCAGCTGTGGAGCCTCAAGGCAAGACATACAGATTTGCCCTCTCTGGCTGGAGCACTGCCTGTCATCATGGACATAAAATGAAGCCCACCTGATAGTGTCCTAATCTTATCCAGCACTCTGCTGGGATTTGTTCTGTCTCAGCTGTCAGCAACACCCCCATCCAAGCTTCTTGATATAATGCAGGAGAGAGCGAAAGAAGTGCCAGGATTAGAGATGTTGACTCAGACGGATTTGGCATTTTGAGGAGAGTGGGATTATGTCTGCGTATGTGTGAATAAACCCATTTTATGCAGGTTTGGGGATTAAAAACACTCGCATCAGTGTTCAGGAAGAGGTTTGAAATTGTGACAAGCTACATATAAAGGAGTTGAACTAGTCAAGCTATAACTGCTTGTAGGTATGTAGATGGTCGAAATTATATACACTCACCACCCACTTAATTAGGTAGACCTGTCCAACTGCTTGTTAACAAGCATTTTTAATTAGCCAATCACATGGCAGCAATCCAATGCATTTAGGCATGTAGACATGGTCAAGATCAGGGGTCACCAATCTTGGTCCTGGAGGGCCTGTATCCCTGCAGGGTTTAGCTCCAACTCACCTCAACACACCTGCCTGAATTTTTTAAGTATACCTAGTAAGAGCTTGATTAGCTTGTTCAGGTGTGTTTAATTAGGGTTGGAGCTAAAATCTGCAGGACCCCGGCCCTCCAGGAATAAGTTTGGTGATTCCTGGTCAAGACGAACTGCTGCAGTTCAAACCGAGCATCAGAATGAGGAAGAAAGGGGATTTAAGTATGGGGCGGGTCTGAGTATTTCAGAAACTGCTGATCTACTGGGATTTTCACGCACAACCATGTCTAGGGTTGAAAGAGAATAGTCTGAAAAAGAGAAAATATCCTTCGTCGTCGTTATCAACTCCTCTCTGCATCACAACAACCGGTAACAGCGGGAAAGCCTTCCACATGGAGGTAAGCGGTCAGCTGGTAGTGCGAAAAGAAACAGCATCATACCACCCTGTAGCGTTCGATTTAAAGTCGAAATGCACCCATACAAACCTCTGGCTACATAATTTGCAATCTCCAGAAATGTATATAGGGGTATGTTTTCAGAATAGGCCTTTTTTTGAACATTGTTCTACAATATTTCAATAAATCATCACTGTTCTTGATTTTAACATTTGCTTTTTAGATACATAAATCAAACTACTTGCAGTAGTTTCCTCCTTCATTGACCTGCAAAGCTGTATCTTTCTTGGGAAAACATCTACAGCACAAAAGACTATTGTTGCATCAATACATAATTCCCAGCACTTTTCTTTACAAAAAGAAACGAAGCTGTGCTGTTCGTGAAGCCTGATTCGCATGCAGAGTGAAAGCCTAGAGCTTATCTGCTGCTTGTTATCATCATCTTGACACCTCATCACAATTTCGCAAATGAAGAGGCATTTATTAGCTGGTTTCATACCGCAGTCACAAACTGTGCTTGGAGAAGTTTCAATTGAAGTCAGCATGAAATCCAAATGTGCTCTTCTTATTTTCATAAGTATATAGTAGTGCTTGTTATAATCGATGTATCTGTGCACTTCACTATTTTGTAAAAATTTATTTGCCCTCAAAATATTTAATCAAATATCCAACACAGGCTCATTCTGAAAACATAGCCCTATATACATTTCTGGAGATCACAAATTATGTAGCCAGATGTACGTATGGCTGCATTTTGTCTTTAAAATGAACGCTACGAGGCGGTATGACATCGTTCCTTTTAGCGCTTACCAGCTGACCACTTAAATCTGTATGGACGGCTTTTCCGCTGTTACCAGTTTGTCCACTGGCTTGCTGCGTACGTCGGCGAACTTGTGATGTGGAGCGGAGTTGACTGCGACGAGGTTCAAGTACGGTAAAGAACTGTGAAGAAGACCACAACTTCTATGATCAAACTAGGCCTTTGTTTGTTGTGAACAAGCTCCCTCTAGTGGTGAAAATTACATACTTTTCATTTAATATGAAAACACACATCTGTAAAAAGTAGCCTTAGCAAGAATTTCGTTGGCTTGCCAAGCTTTAACAGACACAGTAATGCAAGGTTTTTTTTAATCAATGAGATCTTTGGCTTCTTTTGTGTTTGCTCACTTAGATGGCAGTTGAAGATGATGTGTGTGTGTGTGTGAACATCAGAGATTAAAGCGCTTTAAAAGCAAGAGGCAGAAGATAAAAGCGCTGTGAGGTTGGGCTCAAGCACCACACACACACACAAAAAGAACAGGCAAACCGCAGAGGCAGCAGTGAAAAAGGCAGCATCACACAGGTCACGAGCCACATGACACTGTGTTTTTTTTTTTACTTGTTTCCCTGAATCTGGCTCTCACAGCGAGCTTGAGAGTGCTTCTGTGCCCTCCGTCAAACAGGGTCTCGCTGAGGAGGCTCGTATTAAGGAGCTCATTTAGTCTCTGGAGATGAAATCAGAGCTGTGTGGGATCAGGAGGAAACCCTGGACGGATAATGGGCAAAAGGAGATCGATGCTGCTGGAGTAAATGAGCTCACATCACTGCATTTGCGGCACATGTTCATCAGTGGCATTCAGATGATTGCTTTCTCCACTGCAACGACTTCAACGCAAGCTAAAAAAACACACACAGTCCTTCATTATGGATTAGCTCGAATCCATTTTCATGTGCTAATTTGTTTCCATGGAAACCAAAATTAAATTGTCAAAAGAAACTGGGTAACAGCAAACAACAGCGCCAATGCTTTGGCAGGGCCAAGAGCTGTACATCGAAGAAATATGACTGCAGTGTGTGCTTAAATATGTTATGCATGCAAGCACATTTCCAACAACTTTTAGAAATGGCCCTCACTCTCCCTTATGCGATCTGTTCTCTTGCACATTTACTCTCGTTGCTATGATTTCCAGAGTATTTTGTCTAATTTGCGGACATCCTGGAGTCGCTATGAATATGCAGGAGACTCGTGGAGCTTCAGGGAAAGGCCATAAGGTTGGATGAGACACAATATAGGGGAGATCACTTTGCTTGCGTTACACATATACATATACAATGGTCGCACTTGCAATAGTCGCACCAATAGACTGTAAACAAAGGTCGCACCACATCTGCTTGTATTATAACAGCTGCGACGCAAGCACAGCGATCGATTACACCCCCACACATCATTTACCTGCTCACGTGTTGTAGCTGCTGTGTGTATGTGTGTATCGGTTCATGAGATGGGCCAATTTGGCGAGTACCAATCGAGTCATGAAATGTGATACCGATCTACGGCTGATCGATCTGAGCATCCCTACATAATAGTTAAACATTATATTTATCAAAACATGAACCGTTTCAAATTAATGACATTATATTCCAAACATAAACAAATAAAATATGAATAATTTATCATTAATTTATTAATTAATTTATTACTCAATTGATTATTTAAACCCTAGTCAGACAAGTATAACCTTCATTAGATAAAAAAATAGAGGTATGCTGAATATCTGAAGAAGAAAAACATATATAAGCTAATATATTTCCCCTATAGATAACCTTTATCAGCTGGAAAATAAAATTATTCAGCTAAATATGTGTGTGCTATACATTACATTACACCTAAACAGATGTAATACAACTAGAATAATACAAATGTATAGATTTATTTAATATAAATAATAGATTTTCTGCAGTTAATATCAGCTGTGCAGTGTAAAAAATACTGATTACGGGATATCTGAATGCAGGGCTCAACAATAAGGACTGCCAGGTGGCCTGGGGCTAGCGTGAGAGACACTTGGGACAGTAGACCGCATCATTACTGGCCCGATTGGGACAGTGCTGCCTTGTCACTAACATTTAACTTGTCTGTGACTATTTGTCAATAGCGTGCATTTTAAGTTTGTGCTTTTAAGTCTTTACACACTACATTCTCTGTAATGTCTTAAACAACATATTATTTTCCGGTTCCTCTTATCTGATTGATTTGACCATGCTATTTTTTTTTTGTAACCTGGTAACAACCAGTAAAGCGTAGAAACAGCAACATGGCGGCAACATCAAACTATAAGGCTAAAAGAAAATGTCTGTTTCTAACGTCTTGGCAGTAGACATTTACATGGGAACAACATGACAAAATTAAAATTAAGTGAGCGAGTTTGCCGTCAGTTTGACAAGTCAGCCACCTTTTGTTAAATAATTTTAAACTGCAATAAAACACCTCCACATTTTCCATACTGCTCTTTTTGTTTGCATAACACTTTTATTTACAGTTTTTTTTTTTAAGTATTGAAATTCTAGATTCACAGACTTTATTTTTGACACATTATTTAAAATATGTGGCTAAAAAATAGCTATTAACTTCCCCCTTTTTTTTTTTTTTGGTGGGGCCAGTTAAAATTTTGGCAGGGCAAGTAAAAATCTAAACCATTTGCCCGATCAGACCAGTAGAAAAAATCCTTAGCATTGAACCCTGCTGAATGTATTCATTATTACTCATTATGACATTCAGATGTCCTACTAACTGTGCAGAAAATGTATTATCCTAGTTGAATAACATCTGTTTAATTAGGTGTAATGTAATGATAACAAACTGCACTGTGAACTGTTGTAAAAATACCCTGCAGGCAGGACTCGTGGATGAATAATAGCTTAGGAAAACACACCACGTATCACGTCTGAAGCCTTAATTATGGTCTGACGGGTTTTAAATATAGGACGGGTGTTTTCTGAGGGCCCGCTGCCAAAATATTACATTTCTGTAGGTGTGTTTTATCACAGCGCAGGCAGGCGGTTGCAGGATACCTAAAAGACGTGAAATGAAGATGTTAACCATGCGGGGTGAGACTATTTATACCTTCCCATCAGACCTCAGTGTGAATATACATGCATGTGTGTGTGTGTGTGTGTGTGTGTGTGTGAACTAAATCTGTGCAGCCGTGTGAGAAATTCACCATATGTTGTTCAGCAAAGTCAGTGCCAAGGAGAATTTAAGAGAGAGGAAATCCTAGAATATTAGTTTTATGTTTTTGTTTTTATGACTATGTATGTATTTGAAATGGAATCTTAAAGTCTAAATGACTTGTATTACAATTATATATTACATTAGAAATATTACATTAGATAGATTTAATAAAATGGATGCTTAAATGAGCTAGAAATATTGTATAGATTGAACATGTCTTGAGGTATTTCTAATCATTAATCATCAATAAATTTTTTTGAAATAAAACTTCAATTTCTAATGCTATAAACTATATATTTATAATTAATTTAATTAATTAATATTACATTTATTTGTTTATTCCTGTGGAATTTTGTGGACATGTTTTATCTTCTCAAATCAAATATTGAATAATGTATGACTGGGATTTAATAAATTACACTATCAGAAATAAAGATAAAGAAGTCGTCACTGTTCATTTTTAAAAGGCACACCAATCGGGCTAATAGAAAAAATCCTTAGCGTTGAACCATGATGTTACAGTATTTTAAAGTTGCATTGTTGCATCCACCGCTGAAACTGCAGCTCTGCACAAGACTTTTGGCCAGCGGATAAATAAAAATAGTCGTGCCCAACTAAATCTAGTTCTACATTTTTTTTCCCTCTCCGCTGTCCCCTCTAGCTCTACCCATCGATGAATTTGCTCTTCAGTGTTTGGACTCTCAGTAATGATTTAAAACCACACTGAACTGAGCTAAACTGAACTGAACTTAAACACTAAAAACTGAACTACACTGTTCCAATGTACTATGACCCTTTACGTGAAGCTGCTTTGACACAATTTACATTGTAAAAGCGACACAGTATACAAATAAAGCTGAAATGAATTGAATTGTGAAAATTATTTGATATTTTACAATAACGATAAGATAAATAAGATAAGATAAGATAAATGGTGCTGTAAAAGTAAATACAGACTGTTTGCTGTAATTGATTTACAGTAAGTTACTGGTGAACTGCCAGTGAGTTAGGGCCTACTCACAACTATGCTATCTGAACCTCTGGCCCGGTTGCAAGAGGTGTTCCAGAGCGCGGTTCAAATGCGGTTCAAGCGCAGTTCAAATGTGGTTCACTTGGGCTTTGGCGCGGAACGATTGAGTGTAAGTGCAAAATGCGCCTAAGCCCGAAAATGAAGATGAGACGTGACCTTTAAGGGGCTGTTTCATACGGATTAATTAATCATTCTTACTGTTCAGTGAACACAAACTGTTGTAGTTTATTAAAGACGCAAACCACTCACTGCACGACAGCTGCACCTTCAGCAAACCTCCTAATACCTTCAGTACGAGGACTTTATGATTGTTTACTAGCGTCAAAAGTGGCTGATCTGTTCTGCGAAATATTTGATTGCATCACCGCATATCAAACAACTTAAACGATATAACTAAAGCAATGTCCACTGTGCTGAGCGAGAGCGCTTCTGAACAGCGCATTATCGATGACGTAAGCGTGTCCAGGCCCAAATGTAAGTGCTGGCCGTCAGGGGAGACGGGAGGGGGGACAAGCGTGCTTGGGCCCGGTTCAAGGCAACTGTACATAGTGTGAGTACGACCGTATTGTAGATTCTACAGGTCATAATTAACAGTGTGTACTATCATTAAGATATGCATTCAAAACACCAGCCACTGTGCGAGTAAACAATGACATTGTCATCATGTTCATGTTTGGGTGTGCTGTCTCTTTAAAGCCCCAGTCTTGTGTTTGCATGGCTGCTGTGTGCAATGAAAACTGAGGAGCAGATGGTCCACCCCAGGATTCTTGTCGACTATGAAAAAGCCTGCGACATTTGCAGCCTTCATCCCTGACCCTTCTTTCCGAGATCACAGTCTCTGAGGAAAAGAGTACAGCACTTTCACAGTTATATCACGTTTAAGAACAGCTGTAAAAAGCCGGTTCACAGCTTATAAAAAGCAGCACATCTTACAGGCCAAAAACTTCATGGCACTCAGGATTAAAAATGTAAATGAAATTAACCGCGCACCTCCGCTATTCACACTTTTATCGCAGCTCATATTGTGTGCGTCCTTTACCGTAACATTGGGTTGCTATGGCAACAGATTAGCAGTAGTCATTTAAGAAAGCGGGGGTCAGTGAAGTAATTAAACCATCATGCTATAATGAGAACAAACACACCGTCTCTAAAAGTCCATCAACTGTTCCATTAATCTGTCAGAATACAGCATCATAATCGAGGGAAGGGTCAGTTAATTGTAATAACAAAATCGGTCAAGCACCTGCAACTGATGCACAGAAATCAACATCACTAGGGTTATTACTCAAGTCTTGTTTTCCTATGAATTAGCAAAACACTACACATGCTGTTGGTCCAAATAGATAGTTCTCATTTAAAGTTGCAACGTTGCACTTTATTTAACAAAAAGTAAAGCCAAAACAGGCCATAATAAATCAGCGTATGCATGAAGTAAAAGGAGCTTACATGATATGAAGACACAAAGCACTCTGGCTAAAAAATAGAAAGTTATTTGTCATGCAATTTTTAATATCACAATTAGTTTTGTGAATTTGTACGAGCTATCAGATTGTGAGGAGGAGATGTTGTGTATCGTCAGCATAACAGTGGAAATTAACACCATGTTTTTTATGAAGTGGTAGTATTCATTCATTTTCCTTCAGCTTAGTCCCTTATTTATTAGGGGTCACCACAGCGGAATAAACCATCAACTATTCCAGCATATGTTTCATACAGTGGATGCTCTTCCAGCTGCAAAACAGTACTGGGAAACACCCATAAACTCTAGCCTTGACACACTCATATACTACGGCCAATTTAGTTCATCTAACTACTGATAGCGCATGTGTTTGGACTGTGGAGGAAACTGGAGCACCTAGAGGAAAGCCACGCCAACACGAGGAGAACATGCAAACTCCACACAAAATGCCAACTGGGACTCGAACCAGTGATCTTCTTGCTGTGAGGCAACAGTGCTAACCACTGAGCCACTGTGATGGCCCAGTGGAAGCATATACAATGAAAAAAACAAGGGGGCCAGGACCTGAGCATTGTTCTTTTGATCAATATGATGCCTCGTCATTTTCCCTGAGATGGGTTGCGGCTGGAAGGGCATCCGCTGCGTAAAAATGTGCTGGATAAGTTGGCGGTTCATTCTGCTGTGGCGACCCCGGATTAATAAAGGGACTTGATGATGCATCGTCATGAACTGATAGAAATTGATAGCTTTGCTATAGATAAGACCTGTCAGAAAGGTAACGTTAAAGTAAGGTAGCTTACAGTAGAGGTCTGCATTCCCGCGGCTGTCCCGCGGGCGCCGCGGGACCCGACCATATTTCTACGGCGTGGGTATAAATTTCCGAATAAATCACGGGAGCGGTCGGTAACGGGTTTAATTTGGGACGGGAGCGGGCTGTCTAGCAATATCGCTCCCGACTCCCGAGTGAGCACGTGTATGTATGTGTGTAAATGAAATAGCGCGATGCTGTGTTTAGCTTGTTTGTTGCAGTGTGTGTGTGTGTGTGTGTGTGTGTGTGTGTGTGTGTGTGTGTGTGTGTGTGTGTATGTATGCGTACGCGCGAATGAGAGATATGTGTATGTGTGTGTGTGTGTGTGCGTGCGCGCGAATGAGAGATAGAGAGCTTTACCTGTGTTTGTGCTTGGTGCTTATGAGTGTGTGTTAGAGGGCGCGGGCGCGAATGAGTGAGAGAAAGCTTTGTCTGTGTGTGTGCTTGGTGCTGTGCGTGTGTGTGTTTATACAGACAGCTTGTTATTGGCTGTCTGGACTGTATAACTGGGTGATTTTCGGTTTTGTTCTCCCCCGTTCTTTAGCGGGATCGGGCGCGGCGGATAGAAAACGGGGCGGGTCGGGCAGCGGGACATCAAGTGCTTAATATAAGCGGGAGCGGTCGGGTTCCGGCTAAAACCTGGCGGGTGCGGGCGGGAGCGGGATTCAAAATTTAGTCCCGTGCAGATCTCTAGCTTACAGTCTAAGATGAGGAACATTTCTAGCACTCGAGCTATCACAAATGTTTACTTTTGCAGGGGCACTATTTAAGTAAACATTCCTATAGGTCAGGTGTCTCAAACTCAATTTGGCGGGGCGACATTTCAGAGACTGACAAATGATAGGAGGCCTTCTCAACATCCAGAAGGGATGCTTGTGATCGGAGGGGTGAGATGATTAGTACTGTGCAGAGACTTTCAAAGGAGCACGAGCTGAGAAAATTGGGGGTGGGGGGATTGACAGTCGCAAGCCGAAGAGCTATGTCACTTTCCGAAACCTTTTCACTCAATGTTGCACAGCACATCTCATTCTGAGAACGTAGCTCTATATACAATTCTGGAGAGAATTAATTATGTAGCCAGACATGCACATGGCTGCATTTCATCTATAAAACAAATGCTACAGGGCAGTATGATGCCAATCCTTTTTGTGTTTATCAGCTGGTCACTTACCTCTGTATGGACGGCTTTCCCACTGTTACCAGTTTTCCCAGTGGCTCGCCACGTACGTTCGCAGACTTGAGGAGTTGAGAGGAGTTGACAATGATGACAGGGTTTGAGTGGTGAGGAACGGTTCCAGAAACTGGGTAAGACAAAAAACAGAAGCCAAACAATAAAATAAACAAGTAAATAACAGGGTGAGAATGAGGTAAATCTGAAAACATGGTAAAAGACGAGGGCTTTTCTTTTTCTGAATTGCTTTTTAAAACACTGTTGGTTGGGTGTGGGGAAGAGGGTGGGCGGGTCAATCGGTGCTTTTGAAAACACTACTGGTTGAGTTTAGGGAAAGAGGCGGGTGGGTCAGTCAGCCGGTCAGTCAGTACTAGAGATCTGCACGGGACTAAATTTTGAATCCCGCTCCCGCCCGCACCCGCCAGGTTTTAGCCGGAACCCGACCGCTCCCGCTTATATTAAGCACTTGATGTCCCGCTGCCCGACCCGCCCCGTTTTCTATCCGCCGCGCCCGATCCCGCTAAAGAACGGGGGAGAACAAAACCGAAAATCACCCAGTTATACAGTCCAGACAGCCAATAACAAGCTGTCTGTATAAACACACACACGCACAGCACCAAGCACACACACACAGACAAAGCTTTCTCTCTCATTCTGCAATTCACATACACACACACACACACACACACACACACACACATATCTCTCATTCGCACGTGCGCATACATACACACACACACTGCAACAAACAAACTAAACACAGCATCGCGCTATTTCATTTACACACATACATACGCGTGCTCACTCGGGAGTCGGGAGCGATATTGCAAGACAGCCCGCTCCCGTCCCAAATTAAACCCGTTACCGACCGCTCCCGTGATTTATTCGGAAATTTATACAAGCGCCGTAAAAATCTGGTCGGGTCCCGCGGCGCCCGCGGGAAAGCCGCGGGAATGCAGACCTCTAGTCAGTACTGAGTCTTGTCAGTACTTGGATAAGGGAGGCCCTGACTCTCATTGCACACACTTAGTAACATTTTATTAATTAAGTTTTAGAGTCTCTTTAACACTGATGTTCATTTTATTATAAAGAGATTTTTGTTTTTGACTATTAAAACTATTTGCCTTAGTAAAATAAATTGTAAAAGCCATAACACTGGTATTGTTAAAAAAAATATTCAGTAATTATTGATACCAAATGATATAAAACATGATGTCATGATATATTTTTTGCAATATCGCCCAGCCCTTTTTAAAATTTATTTAAATGTAAATGACACAAACATCATAATATTGCACACCCAATAAAACCTATTTTTCTTCCACTGTTTTTTTTTTTTGGTTTGTTTTTACCATAGTGTACTTCTGTCGTCTCCATATAAATAAAATTGACTGTCCTTTGTTAAGTGCTAACATGATGCAATTCATGCTGGAGCATTCGCATCTGCATACAGTATGAGCCAATGTTGTTGTGAAGCGCTCATATGCTTGAAATGAAAGAGGATTCAAGCTAAATGCACACAATGAGGCTGTATAGGGGGAGGGATGTGTGGTCGTGTTTTGCTCTGGCTGTGTGTGTGTCTGTGTGGGAGTCTCTATCTGTCAGTGGTAATTACTGTGGGTTTGTGTGGGTGAAGGCACAGCTGTCTGGGATCGGCAGATAACAACCAAGCACTAGTTTTCTGCTACTTTTTGCACTTTTTCTCCGCATCTCTTGGGACTTCTGCCACTTTGTCCTCTAGGTGGGACTTTTTTTTGCCTCTCCATCTTTCTCTTTCCCTCCCTCTTGGTTAAAGAGAGCCAGTGTTCAGCAGAAATCAGTAATATAGTGAACATGAGGTGCAAGAGATTTTAAAAATGCATGATCTGTTATGTGTTTAATGAACAAGTGAGCTGGTGCCATAATGCTCACGGCCATAATAAGATTGTGAAATGTGGTTGTTAGGTTATGGATGGTTGCTAGGTGGTTATATTGCTGGCCAATGTGACTATAAAAAGCCAATTTCAAGCCTTAGGAACAGTAAAAAATGCCAATCGTGTGTAAAAACAGCATGGCTTCTTACAGCTGAACACAAACTGGTCTGCTGCAATAGTTTTAACTATAAATTGGGTTTTTTGAAATACCAGTAAATAAGATGTAAAGGGGTACCTGGAGCTTAAATGAGAAAGAATAGAAAAAATAAAGCTAAAGATCAGTGCTGACATTAAAGAATGCCTTATCACAATTGAATTAAACAATATATTGAAAGATTTAAGGGTTAGTTCACTCAAAAAAGACAACTCAGTTATTAATTGTCCACCCTCATGCCGTTTCAATACTATAACATGTTTGTTTAACTTTGGAACACAAAGTTAAATGATTTAGATTTAATTCAAGAGCTCTTAGTCTCAAGCCTCCATTAACAGCAAGGGGTTTAAATTTCAGAGAAGTAACCAAAAATATTGTCGATATATGTTATGAACATCGTTATTATCATCAGCTCAAGAAGATCGCTATTTCAAATATAGACGTGCGGCGAGTGATCGAGAGATCTCTAGAAAAGTGTAACAGCTTGCGCTTTCAGACGGCCTCGTACACAATAACACACGCAGATTCTGCTCTTTTTCTTGGCTTTGTGGCTGTTGATCAAGATGACGGCAAGGTTTGTTTGAGCTCGAGTCGACCATGGCTTGATATTTTTATGTCTCGGCTGTGTATTTAAAAATCTTTGTTTTTATTCTCCTGGCTTGTGCATGCACTATCGACGTTTGTCTGTAAATCAATGGCGTTCAGCTGCGCGTCTTGCTCCACCGTTTGGGACCTTTTTGTTGTCCTAGATACCTTTTGAAAAGGGTTCTCTAAGGGTACTCACAGTAGAAACGGCAATAAAAGCGAACCGAACCATACCAAACCACTCAGTGCAAACGGGCTATAAAATATCTTAATTTTATAATTACATTCTGAAGATGAACTTGAAGAAACAATGTAAATGTAATTACTAACAGTTTTAATTTTTAGTTACTAACCCTTTAACACTTAAAAAAATCAAATACCAGTTTAACAACGGACACCCCAAAAACAGAGTATTCACAACAACACATTAATAAATAAGGAAACTATTAAAAAAAAAAAAAACGAACAGCAACAAAATTGGAATGAAACTACACACACACACACACACACACACACACACACACACACACACACACATATATATATATATATATATATATATATATATATATATATACACACACATATATATATATATATATATATATATACACATACACATATATATATATATATATATATATATATATATATATATATATATATATATATATATATATATATAAAGAGAGAGAGAGAGAGAGAGAGAGAGAGAGAGAGTCTCAGAATTATTAGCCCTCCTGAATTATTAGCCCCAATGTATATTTTTAAAGGAGCCAATACTTTAACACATTTCTAAACATAATAGTTTTAATAACTCATTTCTAATAACTGATTAATTTTATCTTTGCCATGAGGACAGTGTATAATTTTTGACTAGATATTTTTATATTAAGATACTAATATTTATCTCCCAGTGATGGGTTGCTGCTGGAAGAGCATCCGCTGTGTAAAACATATGCTGGATAAGTTGGCGGTTCATTCCGCTGTGGCGGCCCCTGATGAATAAAATAACTAAGCCTAAGGAAAAGAAATGAATGAATGATACTAATATTGCGCTTAAAGTGACATTTAAAGGCTTAACTAATGCAGGTTAGAGTAATTAGGCAAGTCATTGTATGACAGTGATTTGTTCTGTAGACAATTGAAAACAAGTATTGCTTAAGGAGGCTAATAATATTGACCCTAAAATTATTTATAAAAAAATAAAAACTGCTTTTATTCTAGCTGAAATCAAACAAATCAGACTTTCTCCAGAATAACAAATATTATAGGGAATACTGTAAAAAATTACTGAATCTGTTAAACATCATTTGGGAAATATTCGAGGAGAGCGAATAATTGTGACTTTAACTGTATATTTGTTATATCTTGAATTCATCCATGTTGCGATAATACTAAGTGATCATGATGAGACTTCGAGGAAATTAGAAGAATATGAAGTAAAATGATTTAATTGTCACTTTGCATCATTTTTCTGCCCATCACACAAACTCCAGTTAAGAGAAAGCAAGGGTTTCTGGATAGCTGTAAAACTCTGCTATCTGTTCCTGCTGTTACTGATGTGAAACATTGCATGCACTTAACTAAATGATGCAAGGTGTGGATGTAGTGAGGCCTTCACACCCCGTCACTGTCAGTTAGGAAGGACAGGCTGTGTGTCAGTAAGGATGGCTTGGGGAAGAGATTTATAGAGCCAGAGCCATTTTTCTCTGTCAGCACCACAATTTGGCTGTCTGTTCCTCTTTTCCTCTGCCTATTTTATTTTGTCACCAGTTTCTGTGAATCTCAGAATTTGGGCTTTTGCTGATGAGAGAGACAAATAATCAAATTACTTTAAAAAATATGAATATTCAAAATTATAATTTTGCGTGACCCTAATAAAAAGGGGGGTATTTCATATATATATATATATACACACACACAGTTGAAGTCAGAATTATTAGCCCCCTTCAATTGTTTTTCTTTTTTAAACATTACCCAAATGATGTTTAACAGAGCAAGTAAATTTTCACAGTATGTCTGATAATATTTTTTCTTCTGGAGAAAGTCTTATTTGTTTTATTTTGGCTAGAATAAAAGCAGTTTTTAATTTTTTTAAAAGCATTTTAGGGACAAAATTATTAGCCACTTTGAGCTATATACTCTACAGAACAAATCACTGTTATACATTAACTTGCCTAATTACCCTAAACTGCCTAGTTAACCTAATTAACCTAGTTAAGCCTTTTAATGTCACTTTAAGCTGTATAGAAGTGTCTTAAAAAAATCTAGTCAAATATTATTTACTGTCATCATGGCAAAGATAAAATAAATCAGTTTTTAGAGATGACTTATTAAAACTATTATGTTTAGAAATGTGTTGAAAAAATATTCTCTCTGCTAAACAGAAATTGGGGAGAAAAATAAACAAGCGGTCTAATAATTCTGACTTCAACTGTATATGAAATGCTCTTCCAATTAACAAACACAGCAACTATAGAATACCTAAGATCCTCCTGGGAGGCAGATTTAAGTGTTGAAATCACCAACGAACAATGGGAGATTCCCCCTGAACAAATCCACAGATCATCGGTATGCGCAAGGCATAAACTCAAACAATTTAAAGTAATACATCGTTAACATTGGTCCAAACAAAAACTTAAGATATTTCAAGAAGTGCACCCTGCATGTAATCTGTGTGGGCTAGAACCGGCATCACTGGCTCATGTTTTGGAGCTGCCCAAAATTATCATAGAACTGGGAACATACATTTCTAACATTCTCAAAAACAGGTCAGGCTGGCTGAAAAGTTTGGAAACTCCTGGCTTAACATGGCTAACATTGTTGACCTTAAATTGGTTAAAAAATACATTAAAACTTTTTTTATTTATTAACTTTTTTTATTCTAGCAGAAATAAAAATAAATAAGACGTTCTGCAGAAGAAAAAATCATTCATTCATTTTCTTGTCGGCTTAGTCCCTTTATTAATCCGGGGTCGCCACAGCGGAATGAACCGCCAACTTATCCAGCAAGTTTTTACGCAGCGGATGCCCTTCCAGCCGCAACCCATCTCTGGGAAACATCCACACACACATACTCATACACTACGGACAATTTAGCCTACCCAATTCACCTGTACTGCATGTTTTTGGACTGTGGGGGAAACTGGAGCACCAGGAGGAAACCCACACAAACGCAGGGAGAACATGCAAACTCCACACAGAAACACCAACTTAGCCGAGGTTCGAACCAGTGACCTTCTTGCTGTGAGGCAACAGCACTACCTCACCAGAAGAAAAATTATTCTATTAAATACTGTGAAAAATTCCTGAATCTTTTAAACGTCACGTGGGAAATATTTGAAAAAGAAAAATCATTGAAGGGCGAATAATTTTTACATGAACTGTATCTACACACACACACCAGAATTAATATACACTGCTCTCGGCTATACATTGCACATGTTTTTTCTCTAAAAATGACCTGAATGCAATAGTGTCACAGTGTAGAGCAGCATGACTGAATGTGTCTTAATTGTGAAAAGCGATGTTTTTGCGTCATGCTTCTCTTGATGTTTTCTTCAGGGGTACAAACCTGCGTCAGATTTATGAGTGCGCCACCATTGAGTCTTGATTGAAACGCCCACCTCTGCGTCAATACGACCATGTGTGTGTTTGTTTTCCTAAATGACTCATCTTATAATAGCTTCGCAACAAAATACAAGCGAGCTGACCTATATTGTCAGATACGATGCCCGAGTGTGTGCTTTCAGCCACACGTCATACACCCGAGCGTCCAGTATGTAGGTGTACGCATGCTCGTTTGTGTCCATGTACCGTGCAACACAGCATTTGTGCTCTTGGCTTCATCTTGACCTTTTTCTTCTGAACAGAGGCCTGAAGCTTAGAGCGTAAGTGTGTGTGTGTCAAACAGTAATGCTATAAGACATTCCCTGCACAGGTCAGACCTGGAAGCGCAAGCTGATGTAAGTGTCAAGGCAAATCTGTCAGAGACGTGCAAAACACACACACACACACACACACACACACACACACACACACACACACACACACACACACACACACAGCAAGACACCCCTGAGTCCCATTTTTTCACCCACTCTTATTCCTGTGCAAAGACGAATGAATAAGGAGCTGAAGGCCAGAGAAGAGCTCACAGACTGGTCATAACATATTAAGCTGATGTTTATCTCAGTAATTCATCAGTGCTTATTAAAGGAGCACTCCACTTTTATTTTATAAAATACACAGTTAAAAATATCTGTTGATTAACAGTTTCATTATTTTGTGATTGTCATGTGTGTTTTACGGCTGTTTACAGTTGTGAATTGCATTATAGAACCTTAATCTCTGCTCTGTCGACTTGTTGTAATGTTGAAAATTCAACTCTACAGTTTAACACAGTGACTTTTATTGACATTTTAGTAGTTTTGAAATAATGTAATGCATAAGAAATGATATGTGGAGAGAATTAGTCTGTAAAAGAGCAGAAAATGTCCTGGCAGTTTATTACAAGGTTTTTGTAGAGTGATATACAACACTAAACTAGACAATAAATCACTGTAAACTATTAAACATGTTCATAAAAAGTCACTTTTTGGAACTTTTCAAGGTTTAAATTTGTAGCAAGAAAGATCCCATAATGCAATTCAAAAGCACAAATAAACAGCAAACGAAAATATGAATCACAAAGTATGGAAAACTGCTAATTTATGCTCATTTTATGACTTGTTTAGAGTTTAAAAAATGGTAAAACACAACTGTTAATCCATTCAACCCATCTCTGGGTCTGACGGAACACTGTTATCTTAACTTAGCATAAATCATTGATTCAGATTAGACCATTAGCATCTGGTGTTGTATAATACTATATAAAAACCTTGTAATAAACCGCCAGTACGTTTACTGTTATTTTACTTCTTTATATATTTTTAATACATTATATTATTTTTACATTTTTTTAAAATGTCAATTTATGTCACTTTGTTAAATCTTACAGTTGAGCATTCAACATCAAAAGTCGACAGAACAGAGATCAACGTCCCATAATGCAATTTACTACCGCAAATATAGGGAAAACAAGGTTATTTACAGTTGTGAATTGCATTATAAAACCTTAATCTCTGCTCTGTTGACTTTTGATGTTGACAATTCAACTCTACAGTTTAACACAGTGACTTTTATTGACATTTTAGTAATTTTAAAATAATGTAATGTATAAGAAATGATATGTGGAGAGAAATAAGTCTGTAAAAGAGCAGAAAATGTCCTGGCAGTTTATTACAAGGTTTTTGTAGCGTGATGTACAACACTAAACTAGACAATAAATCACTGTAAACTATTAAACATGTTCATAAAAAGTCACTTTTTGAGACTTTTTAAGGTTAAAATTTGTAGGAAGAAAGATCCCATAATGCAATTTAAAAGCACAAATAAACAGCAAACGTAAATATGAATCAAAATACGGAAAACTGCTAATTTGTGAATATTTAGGCTCATTTTATGACTTTTTTAGAGTTAAAAAAAAATAGAAAAACACAACTGTTAATCCATTCAACCCATCTCTGGGTCTGACGGAACACTTTTAGCTTAGCTTAGCATAAATCATTGATTCAGATTAGACCATTAGCATCTGGTGTTGTATAATACTATATTAATATCTTGTAACAAACAGCCAGTACGTTTTCTGCTATTTTTCTTCTGTATATATTATTTCTTGTACACTATATTATCTCAAAACTACTAAAATGTCAATTAAAGTCACTTTGTTAAATCTTACAGCTGAATTTTCAACATCAAAAGTCGACAGAGCAGAGATCAACGTCCCATAATAAAATTCACAACCGTAAATAAATGGAAAGCACACTATACAGAAACTGTTAATTAACAGATATGATTTACAGTGTCATTAAAACACATTAAAGAGAACAACACTGTTCAATTCTCATTTAATTCTAGATAAAGATAATTCATTTTCGTCAAACTACTGAATGTTTACATAGCGTTAGGGTTACATAGGATCATTTTCCATAACTCAAACCATCAGATTCATTTATTCATTTTCCTTAGTCTCAGATTTATCAGAGGTTGTCAGAGCGGAATGAACCACCAACTATTCCGGCATATGTTTTACACAGCGTATGGCCTTCCAGCTGCTACCCAGTACTAGGAAACACCCGTACACTCTCACATTCATACACACGCTCATACAAGGCCAATTTAGTTCATCAATTCACCCATAGCGCATGTGTTTGGACTGTGGGGGCAAACTGGAGCACCTGGAAGAAACCCACGCCAACACGAGGAGAACATGCAAACTCTGCACAGAAACGCCAACGCCAACCAGCGACCATCCAACTGCGGCAGTGTTAACCACTGAGCAACCGTGCCAAACCCCCATCATATTCAGCCATTTTA